>NW_010336373.1:104423-171421 GCF_000700745.2 Antrostomus carolinensis | reverse complement strand
GGAGCTCAGGGTCTGTTTTCCTCATCCTCCCAACTGATCTTGCTGCAAGACTCTGATGCAAGCTGTCAGAGTGTTTGGCATTTCCACAAGCATCAGCCAGAGAGCAGCCCCTCTGTGCACATCTGGGGAGCAGGTCTCCTCTGGCAGGAGCCCCATAACTGGAGACAATCATTCCTGATACATGCCTTGGAGTGGACAGAGCCATCTAAGGGCTTCCTGACAATGCTGGCAAGAAATGGAGGGTTCTTCCTAGGTCTGGTGGGATATAGGAAAACCTGTCACTGTGGTGGTAGGCTTTGATCTGAGGCTTTTTCTGTATTTTGAAGTTTTTAACTGTGCTGGGATGTGGCTGGGATGGAGTTAACTTTGTTCGTAGCAGCTCGTATTGATATTGTTAAGAAGGTACCTGGGCTGGAATGGATGTGGACTGAAGTTATTTATGCAGGTATGCTGATCCCCAGAAGATGGGATTAGCAATAAATCATGCCAGTATAAGTTCTCTTATTCTGATATAGTTATATCCACCCTGGGAGAGTACTAGCATAACAATTTCTATAACTTTGGGCTTCATTTCTTTTTTTTTTTCTCTACAAACAGGAACCTATACTCTTAAATAGTCATTTTAAGAGAGAAAACCCATGTGAGGCCAGCTGTGTGTCTGCTAGTGAGAGCCCATGCAGGTAGCTGTCTTTTTAGGCTGCTGTATTTTTGGTGGATTCCCTTGAGGTTTCATTTTCCACATGTATCACATGGACTGAGAGACAAGGATGCTCACAGCACATGAGCAGTTCTGCACTGATAGTCATATTCACTGGTTGCAATTCTTCTTGCTTTCATTAAAAAGAGTTGATGGGAGAGAGAGTGAGATAGGAACATTTCTGTACAAGGCACAGGGGAGTCCTCATCTAGAAAGCTGGGTATGAATTCTGGTCACGAAAGAGGAATTCAGACTGGAACGGGTGCTGAGAAGGGCTATTGGGATGTTTAGGGCAATGGAGAGTCTATCATACAAGAAGAAACTAGGAGAGTTTGGCTTGTTGAGCCCAGCAAAATGAAGGCTGAGAGGGAATATGATTGCTCTCTGTGAACATGCTGGAAGATAAGCACCTGGGAGAGAGAAGAGCTATTTAAGCTAAAGGATGGTGTTGGCATGAGAGGGAATGGATATAGACCAGCAATGAATAAATCTAGACTTAGAATTAGGAAAAAAGTTTCTAATCAGCAGAGCAGAAAGACTTTGAAGAGCCTGCCCTATAAAGCAGGGGGTGAATACCCCTTGCCAAACACAATAGGCTTAAGTGGGAGTGAAGTACATCTCTGAAAAAGATGATAAGGTACAGCTGGCCGTGCTGGCAGAGGGCAGGGCTCTCTGACCCAGGATCCCCATCCTAGCCTCACCCTCCCGAAGTAGCAGTTTACTAAAGAGGATGAGCAGAAGTGCAGGCATCTTATCAGCCCTGCACTGCTTCAACAGGAGGATGGCCCAAAATTGTCACCTGAGTGCTGAGATACCCAGGGAGCTGCAGACAGATGTGACAACCAAGGTCACAGCATAGTATGGCTGAAAGAAAGCGTGGGCTGTACAGATGCGGCAGTTCCCCTCTCCTGCCAGTTTTTCAGCGCAGGACTGGCTTGAAGCAGTAGTTTTCTAAATCCCTCCAAGGGCCTTTGTTATCATAGAATCATAGAATGGGTTTGGTTGGAAGGGATCTTTAAAGGTCGTCTAGTCTACCCCCCCTGCAGGGACAATATCATGCTGGCAGTGGTGGCTCAGGAGCTATTTATGCCACATTTTGTGAATCCACCCTGCTTCGGCACAGCATTCATTCTGGGTGACTCTGCTGTGGGTCGTGGCGCAACGGGAGAGGAGCAGCAGTTGGACCTTGAGAGGAGCAGTGGCAGCAGGGAGAAGAAGGAGAAGTTTCAGCAACACCTCACACCCATGTGTATTCAAATTCGGTAAAATGAGCTTTTGGTGCTTGGCTGAAGGAGGTTTCGCACACTCAGTTGATGCAGGCCCCACTGCCATCCACTTAGGGGGCCCTTGCATTCCCAGCAATGAAAATATGTTCTGCTGTAGCTGTCTTGCGTAGCATCTCCTGCTGAGGAGAGCCTGATCCAGAGCAGTGGCAACCACGCAGGGCCAATACTTCCTACATTCAGGGAGAAGAAGGAGAAGTTTCAGCAACACCTCACACCCATGTGTATTCAAATTCGGTAAAATGAGCTTTTGGTGCTTGGCTGAAGGAGGTTTCGCACACTCAGTTGATGCAGGCCCCACTGCCATCCACTTAGGGGGCCCTTGCATTCCCAGCAATGAAAATATGTTCTGCTGTAGCTGTCTTGCGTAGCATCTCCTGCTGAGGAGAGCCTGATCCAGAGCAGTGGCAACCACGCAGGGACAATACTTCCTACATTACACCAAGCTGGGTGGGAGTGTTGATCTGCTTGAGGATAGGAGGGCTCTACAGAGGGATCAGGACAGGCTGAATCAATGGGTTGAGGTCAGCTGTATGAGGTTCAACAAGGCCAAGTGCCGGGTCCTGCACTTGGGTCACAATGACCCCATGCAACGTTACAGACTTGGGGAGGAGCAGCTGAAAAGCTGCCTGGTGGAAAAGGACCTGGGGGTGTTGGTTGATAGTTGGCTGAGCCAGCAGTGTGCACAGGTGGCCAAGAAGGCCAACAGCATCCTGGCCTGTGTCAGCAGTAGTGTGGGCAGCAGGAGTAGAGCAGTGATTGTCCCCCTGTACTCGGCACTGGTGAGGCTGCACCTTGAGCCCTGTGTTCAGTTTTGGGTCCCTCATTGCAAAAAAAGACATTGAGGTACTGGAACAGGTCCAAAGAAGGACAACAAAGCTGTTGAAGGGTCTAGAGAACATATCTTATGAGAAGCGGCCAAGGGAACTGGGGTTATTTAGCCTGGAGAAAAGGAGGCTGAGGGGAGACCTCTCTCTCTACAACTGCCTGAAAAGGAGGTGGAGAGAAGTGGGGGTCGGTCTCTTCTCCCAAGTAACAAGCAACAGGACAAAAGGAAATGCCCTTGAGTTGCACCAGGGGAGGTTTAGGTTGGATATTAGGGAAAATTTATTCACCAAAAGGTTTATCAAACACTGGAACAGGCTGCCCAGGGAAGTGGTTGGGTCACCATGCCTGGAGGTATTTAAAAGATGTGTGTATGTAGTGCTTAGAGACATGGTTTACTGGTGGACTTGGCAGTGTTAGGTTTTGAGTTGGATTTGATCTTAAAGGTCTTTTCCAATGAAAACAATTCTGTGATTCCTCTGGCCTGTGTGCTCCTGTGTGCTCTGCCAGGTTACTCCTCTGGTGGGGACTGTGCAGCAGGGCAGGGGAGCTGGCAGCTGCAGCGGCAGCGCTGCCTTGCTCTTGAAATGCTGGCAGAGTCTGGCACTTGCAGGACCTGGCTGGACTCTTCCCCTGGGCACCCTGCCTGGGAGGGTCAGGACTGACATGCCCATGGTCTGTCCTTCACCCTCGCTGCCCACATCCCCGCTGGGGTGTAGCAAGGGAGCTGGGTTCTTACTGCACCCCCCCGATGACCATCACTGTGTTCGAGTCCTTGCATGGCACACAGGGAAGGGCTGAAGTGCATGAGAAGACAAGACAAAACAGCACGAGCATGACTTGCTCTTGAGCTTTCCTCACAAGGCTGCGAGCAGTATTGTGTTTAACCATCACATTAGCTTTCCAGGATCGTACTTTGCAACACAACGGAGAATTTGTCTTGCACGTTCAGAGCTGGCAGCCGGGAGCTGACGTTGCTTTGTGCTGAACAAGCCGTGTTTGATCCCTCTCTCTTTTCCCTTTTGCCATTTTGCTGCCGGGGGTAGAGGGCAGTGGGGGAAGTTGTTAGCTGGATCCTGGGAGTGTGTGTGAAGTGAGAAGATGAGAGCAGGCTCATCACAGAGCAGAGGAGAAGGCAGGAGATCTCATCCAGGGTGGGTTGTGACATCCTCTCTGGTAAAAGGGGGTCATGTCCCTCAGCGAGTGCTATGGGGTGGGTTTCAGGTGCTTAACTATGTGTACAGCAGGCTGCTGAGTTTTGGCCTGCACAGATGTTGTCTTACAGAAGAGGCGATCAAAGAGTTAATAGAGAAAAGATGATTAAAGAGGAGTGTGGGAATTATGACACAAAGCTGTCACCACAATGTGCTTTGGAGAAAGAGAGAAGAAAACGCAGTCCAAAACCACACTATTTATTTATTTTTCCCCCAAATGAGGTAAGAGCTGTGGCTTGCTAGTGAAACCACACGCCATATTTCATTAATCCTAGCAGTTTTTCTCTTCTCACTGGTGAGGCTCTGTCAGAGAACTGTGGGATTGGGTTTGCTGTAAAAAAAAAAAAAAAAGTATTTGGAATTACAACAACAATTAAAAAAACCCCAAATAATTATCCCAGGTTCAAGGTGACCTAATGCATCATCGATAATGCTGTAAAATCCCTGCCATGTTAAAGTAATCGTTTAAACAGCAGCTTCACCAGGTCCTACAGGGCTTCCTTCATGCCTCTTCATCATTGTAGGCTCTAAATATCATCCAGTCCGTCCAAACACCATTGAACTTAGCCCAAAAAGACTCCCCCTGAAGGCAATAAAATACCCCACTCCATCTCTGTAGCTGCTGTGCTGCATTCTCTTAGGCAGAACGGGGAGCGCTCTGGTGAGCCCTCAGCTCTTGTCCATCCTCCTCATCCTCAGCCCCCCCCGCCCCCACCACCCTGGCAGTGGTGCATCCAGCCCTGGGAGCTCCATGCTAGGGCTTTCCAACCAAATGCCGCCTCTCAGCAGCGTGCCCGTCTGTTCGCCGAGGGAAGGGAGGGTGGAAAGCTTAGGGCTGAGAGCCACTGGAGTGACAGTCACAACATCAACTGTGACAAGTGTTACAGCAACATGGGAGGAAATCAGTGCACTGCGCGGTGGTGCCTCGGTGGGAGGAGGAGCAGAAGGTGCTGGGGTTAGGAGTCACGCACCAAGACCTGAGCAAGGCAGAGCAGGAGGCGATACCTCCAGCCTTGCTTCTTCTCCAGGAGAGGAGGTGCAGATGCCTGAGCCTCCCTCTCCTTTTCTTCACTCCTTTTCCAGCCTGTCAATAGGAATAAACCCAAATGCTTTTAGGATGAGGAAAAAAAAAAGACATCTCCCGTACCCAGATGAGGGCAGGTTTGCAGGAGCGCTGCTTTGGCCAGCGCTAGGCGTTAGGGCGGCAGGCGTGGGAGGAGAGAGGACGAGCAGCAGCTCCGGATCCCAGCTCCTGCCCTCCCCCTGCCTGCATGCTGCCAGATGTCCCCTCCTGGCCTGAAATCCAGGGACCAGGAACCGTGGTGGGCAGCCCACCCTCCCGTTCGAGGCGATGGCTCCTGCTGAAGGGCCCAAAGCGTTCTCCTGTGGTGAAAGCATCACCTCCCTCTTCTCCCTCCTGCATCACACTCAGCCCCTGCTGAGGAGGCATTTGCACATCCGGACACCAAGGCTAAGGGAGGTGTGCGAGGGTGGCCCACATTCCTTTCTCCACATCCATTTTCCAGATATCCTCTCCTAGCTGGTTGTTATGTGGTTGTTAGCCACTGTGTGTGTACTGAAAACACATCTGTAGCAGCTAAAAAAGGTGCCATTGCTAAAAAACCTTGGGTGCCAAACTATGTTTGCTTACCAGAGGGCAAAGGCAGTGAGATTTTTTTTGTCCTTCTGTGTCTGTGATTTGAATTGGTGCTAAGATCAATAGTTCCTGAATCCCTGCAGTGGTCATGCAAGGCATGACCATCACTACTGGCTGGTCCTCTTGTTAGCCACATCAGCAGATGCAAAGAAATTAAACCTGAAACCGTAAGGAAAAGCAAAATGGATGGATCGCAAGTCGTTTATTAGCGTTCACTGATGCTGATGGTAATGCTTTCAATAAGCCTAATGAAAAGCATTTGACTGTCTCTGTGAAGTTGATTATTGATTATTAGTGAACGATAAGAGTAATTTGATATCTTGCTGATGCCATGCTCCTATTGCATTGCAGTTAAAATGTCAGTTAACGTGCCATTTAATATTCTATTAGTATTGAATTAGCACTTATTACACTGTGAAAATCATCACCATAAATCCTTATTAAAGTGTGATCCATACAGCTGGGTGGCATCTCTGGCAGACTAAGAGGGTGCGTGTGTGCAGATGGACATACTGAGATGCATCATCCACGTGGTTGCACGTTCAGAGTGCACTAGGATTCGGAATTTCCACACTTATACATTGATTTTACCTGATGGTTTGAGAGGCACGTCTATCCTGACTCCAATCCATTTCACGTGCTCTTCCTGTTTTCTTCCTTTCCTTCTCCTTCTCTCTCCAAGTCTCTTTCTCTCTCCAAGCGCTTTATTTCCGTAGCACTTGCTAACTCATTTCAGGAGCACTTGCAAGGTTGTCTGACTGTAGCCATTGACCACCATCCTAGGGCTGACCTCAGGAGGGGTAGGACAGGTTGTGACACATTTTTCTCTGTGGCAGAGAGGAGGCAGGGTCCTTGGTTGAGTGTCCCCTTGGGAGCAAGAAGATGAGGCTTTGCTCTGACCACACCACTGACCTGTTAGTGACCCGAGAGACATCACAGGGGCACCTTTGCTACCTCCAAGCAGAGGTCTGTAATGCCAAGGCGTGGGGCAGAGCCATGGGGTGCTGTGCTCTATCACGTAGTGCTGTGGTGAAGGTCCTACAAGCCCCCCTGTGGGGCTGGTGCAGTGTGTGGGATCTGCTGGTGCCTGGCAGCACTGATAGGTGTGCAGGGGATTTTCAGAGGTGACTGAGAAACTTCAGCTCCCACTGACTTCAGCTTCAGCTGTTAATCTGCTCTGCTTCTCACTGCCATCCCCCTCGGGATTTTCACAGATCCAAAATGTGCAGAGAAGGACTTGGAACACCTTTGGAAAAGACCCAACCCCTGATTGTCGGTGCCCTTATGACTCTATGCAGAAATGTGTGTGTAAGAAGGCTGGTGACTCTAAGGCAGCCAGCTCTGGAGACAGTCTGGGTGTCCCTACAAGGCCACTGCTCCCCGCCCTGGGGCACAGTGGCCTCCCCAGGTCCTTGCTTCCAGCTCTCCTTGCTGGTGATTAGAGCCCTGGGTGGCCAGCTGAACTGGGGCACCACCACGTCACAGTGGTGATGGTTTCTACATCAGAAATCATAGCTTGTCCTGCCTCTTTGTGTTTTACAAAGAGCAGTTTTATAAAAACAACACAGATCAGAGCTGAGAGCTCTCCTCAGGGCAGGTGCCTGCCTGGCCAGGAGGGTGGGCTCTGGCCTGGGGCAAACCCTCACTCCCGTCCCTCGGCTGGATGGTGACGGTGCTGGACGGGGTCTGTTGGGCTGCTTTCTAAAGCAGGCGTTTGTTGGATCAGACAGAGCTGCATCCAGCTTGGCCAGCAGCATGATGTGCCTCCTATCCCTGCCCACGCAGCCAGGCTTTCCTTCTGCCCACAGGTAACCCCGGAAATCAGAAAGCATCTAGGGGTGTGCCAAAAGGGACTGGGTGAGAGGTGCTGGCCATGATGAATGAAATGCAGGATGAATGAGATGCATTCAAATAGAGGAACTTGGAAAATGTCTGACCTGTGCTGAGAGGCTGTATGAAAGCCTACTGTCAAATATTTGTCTTATCTTGAAGCAATAATCTTTATCCTCTCTCTTTTTCTCTTTCAAATACAACACATGCATGAATAGTGGTGGGGAGAAGTGCTGGGTTATGTGGATGCCAGAAGGCTGTGTGCAGAGCTCTGAGAGGCACAGGAGCAACAGCTTTGGAGACTGAGCTTCACTATTTATCCACAGAGCAAACATGGTGTGAGCTGCTGCAGGGCAAACCTCTCAGCCTGTCTGAGCCTGGCCCTGGTGGGTACGGCTGCCAGGTTGAAAGGGGAGTTATGTCACCATGTATTCTTCAACCCTGAACCTCTGAAATGAGACACAGCTGAAAGCGAGCAGGGCATACCTCCTCATTGGCATCTCCTCATCTCTTCCTGTGCAAGCCACCCTCTGGAGGTGAGAAGTGGTACAGAGCAGGTGCCTTGACCAAGAATGCATTTGTCTTTGCAGCACCTTCTCCATTCTGTGTCAGGGAACAAAATGCTCATCATGCAGTTGCAACAGGGTTAGCCTGTCCTCTGCCTTGCAGTGGTTGGCAATTGGGGCTATGGCAGTTGCTGGTCCTGCTGCTGCTCCTCTGCCTGCCACCCCTAGCTGTCATCCCTCCTCTCCTGTCTCACCTGGAATGCTTGCAGGACATGTGAGACCCCTGCAGCCTCTCCTTCTCAGCCTGAAATCTGCACTTGCTGCACAATTGTGTGTTTGGAGGGTGATGTTTGAGGAGTGAATCTCTCTTTCCACAAAGCCATTTTTATCAGGGATGGAGAGGGGAGATACACTTCCTCCTCTTGTGCTCCCTCCTCTTGTGCTACTGAAACTGAGGGATGGAGCAGCTGTGCCCTGAGCTGACAAAGCTGGAGCCCTGAACCTTTGCCCTCCAGGCTGGCAGAGGACTGGGAATGTAACTCTCTTGTAGATTTAACTTTTGAAGGTGAAGGAGAAGCACGGGAAGAACTCCTGACCTTTCCCATGGGCATTTGGTGACCAGGCGACCATTAGAAGGGATTTGGTGACCAGGATCTCTTCTGTTCTTCCAAACTAATTTTTGATGCAGGTGTAGGCAACAGACAAAAGGAAGAGAGAACAGGAGGCATGGCTGCCCCAAATCCCATGATTTCATGAACCAAAGGTTCCTGAAACCCTTCAAAAATCATTGTGAAATACATGGCCATAGGGCAGCAATGGTGAGGAGATACTGTGATTCACTGGCAAGGCAGGAGTGTGCTATGGAGTTTCAGATCAGAGGTAGGGGAAAGGAACAAAATGATGGAGAGGACTTTTAATCTGCCCCTCACCTTTCTCATCCTCTGCAGGTGTTATGTAGAAGACAGAAGCTCTAAGGTGGCCTGGTTAAACCGCTCCGGCATCATTTTTGCTGGAGAGGACAAGTGGTCCCTGGACCCTCGAGTAGAGCTGGAGAAGAGAAACCCCCTGGAATACAGCCTGCGGATTCAGAAAGTGGATGTCTATGATGAAGGGTCCTATACGTGTTCAGTGCAGACACAGCATCACCCCAAGACTGCCCAGGTTTACTTGATCGTTCAAGGTAAGCAACACGCCGGAGAAGAGAGCAAAGAGCAAAAGGCACAGTGGGTGGAGAGATCTGTATGTTTCTTAGAGAAACCCAGAGTCAGTAGCCTGTGTATCCCTTACGTTTGCGACAGGAGCCAACAGAACTGTCCACTTCCACTGTGGCGCAGCGTTGCTATGAGTCTGTCCTTTCACGAGCAGTGATGGAGCAGGGGACACCAATGATGCCGAGACATATTCTAGTATAATGCAAGCTTGGCTTCTGCCTCTGGTTGTTCTGGCACTGAGAAGAAAGAATTTGTTTATAATGACACTTGTCAGAATGTCGTGCTTGCTTCATCTCTTCCCAGACAGCCCTCTAGTTTCTTTGCCTCATCCTTCCTCAGATTTGTTTGGGCATTTGTTTTGTTTTGTTGTTTTGTTGGTTTTTTTTTTCCTTGTATGAACAAGCTACTGTGCTGTGTTTTTTGGCCTTCCGTTGTCAACTCTTTGCAAGGCTGGGGAATTAATTTTCCTGGGTGTTTTTCTGTGCTGGGTCATTGGCTTGCAGGCTGTGCTGTCGCTAGGCATGTGTGAAACCTGGTACCCAAGGTAGCTGCTGTGTACCTTATGTTGCCCTCTCCTTTTTTAGCTACCCTCCTCCTGTGTGTGTTATAAGGGAACTGGAAACTTGGCGATCTGAACCAGCATTGTCCTATCAGTCTGCCTGCATTCCTGGTTTAACAGAGAGTAAACACATTAAGGAGTTTACCAGTTACTGGGAAGGGCATGATGGAGTTTACACGTTCCATCCTGTCCAGACCAGAATACCAAACAAGTGAGTTTACCTAGTTTTGGTTTGTTTTGCTTTTAATCTTCATGACATTGTGTCTATCTGCCTATTTATCTAAAATATTTATAGAGCAGCTTAGATAGATAGGTACATAGGGATGTGTTCAATACATATTACAGGTATGTTCAGCTTCTCCATTATCATTCAGGCAGAAGTTTGTTATTTCTCCTGATTTGTCTAGTAACCTAAAAGGCTGCATATTTTTTTTCCCTCAGCAAGTGTTTGAAGCACTCTGGATATAAATGCGTGCATCTTCCTCTTGCTGGTATTACTGGGAAGCTGGGAGCTAACTCGCATACCGAGTGTTTATCTGCAAGGTGAAGTCTGTACGTATGGTCAGAGGTGACGCTTTACAGGCAGGTGTAGTGAGACAAAAGGCTCCTGGTTTGGTTTTTTGTGCAAAATCCTCCCCCAGCAGTGTGAAGAGTGGCAGGAGCCAGCAGGCAGGGCAGCTCTCCCGCCTTGTCTGAGTGTTTGCTGGAGTGTGCCCGGCGTGAAGGCACTCTCCAGCCCTGGAGGTGTACCCTGCCTCACTGCTCGCTACGCTGCCGTGTAGCTAACCAGCTCTAGGTGGTGTGTTGCTGGTAAAATCTCACAGCATACAATTTTCATTTACCTGTCAGGAAAAATATAAGTACAAATGAGTTTGAGTCACGCACATGTATTATTAATTTTATTTGTGCCTATTAGATATGGGCGTAAGCAGCAAAATTGAGTTCTCTAGCCCAGCTTTCACCTAAATATGCAGATGTCCAGCTCTGGACTACTATCACCTTTCTGAGGGTGAGAAAATTCAGGTTTTGGCACCTAAACTCTGGATGCCTGTAAACAAGCTATCTGTGGATAATCTTTGTTTAACGCCTGCCGCAGATTTAGCAAAACACCCATTGCGATATTGTGCTTACTTTTAAAGCTTCAGATCCCGTAATCTTGTAATTAGGTGAAACTCAGAGCTTTCATTTTTTCTAAAACTAAATTTCGTCTGGTGAAAAAAACCCAAGCAAGGTATAAATACAAAATCCTTTACAATTTGGAAGAGTTACACTCATAATTTTAAACCGTGTTTTTATCAGTTGAAAAGTAATAAATAATTCATTTTAAATAAGCTTAACTAATAAAACTAATTCATTATTAGTTTATATTATAAAATAGTATATGTTAGAAAATATCCCTTTCCTCTCTGAGTATCATTTTCTCATATTGATTATTATTATTCTTAGATTTGCAGGTTGTCTGCCTGAAAAATGGTCTGCTGGTAGTACAAACGAAAGGAGTTTGGATATTGAGTCCTGCTAAGCATTTTAGTTTTATTTATTTAATGTAGTTTGTTTACTTCTCTTTGTTTTGTGTTCATAAATTTAAAAACATAGGCTATGTGAAACTCTGGGCATCTCAAATGTAAAAAAAAAACAGCCCAAAACCAACCAAACAGTTCTTGAAAAATTAAATAACAGGGTGGTCAACTGTTCCATGTGGTAACCTGGCAGGAGGATTTTTGGAATGATGGTCAGTGATTCCCTTCAAACAAGCCCAGAGGAACTGAAACAATCCAGGGGCAGAGAGTGCCTTGCTGGTTTTGTGCACATTGGTGATGCCACTGTGAAAACCCAGCCCCTGTCCCCCCTAGAAACAAAGAGGACAGATATAGCAGAGACTAACAGGTAGGCAGGTACTGGAGTGGTGCTGGAGCCCTTATTAAATAGAGAAGACCATTTCCATGTCTACAGTGCCAGCTGAAATAGATGGGCTTTGGGGTATCCTAAGGATTCATTGCATTTAGATCACTGCAGACTAATGGAGTTGCGTTCTAGGAGCAGGTCCTTTCCTCCCTTGAGAAAATCAGCTTTGAGCTCTGCTTGGTGAACTCTGCTGGCCAGAGCTGCAGGAGTATATACAGAAAGAGGGACATCACCTCTGTAATACGTGTGCCCTTTAGTTTTTCCAAGGGAAGAGACAGTTCTGTCTTGTCAGCCGGCACCAGTCTGTGCATAGACAGCCTACTCGGTCCGCTCCTTTCCTCTCCGGCTTAAGTGTCTATGTCCACTGATGGGATCGCTCTCAGCTGGGGCATATTGCAGAGGTCTAAAAGTTGGGTAATGAAACAATACTTAAGGAAAAATATTGACAACTTGATAAGACAGCTAAAAGTAGAAAAAGTTTTCGTCATAAATATGTTTCAAACTCAAAGGAACTCTGCTGTCAGAAGTAGGCATTCACTGCCAAAATATTCATCAGTATCACTGTGGCCATCTCTGCTGTCTTTCTGGCCCAGGTGGCCAGCACTGCTTGCAGGGTGGGTTGAACTGGAGAAAGCTGTCTCTGCTCAACTCGGTTGCTACCAGATGCTGGTACAGGGCTCTCTGCACTGGGGTTAATGCATGAAGAGACTGCTCCGAACCACCACCTCAGTCAAAGCATTTTGTGCTGGCTCAACTGGGATGTCATGGCTGCTAGCAACTCTTTCCATTTGCTACTCCAGATGTTTCTGTTGGGGTCTGATCAGAGGAGCAAAGAGAGGGAAGGATTCACAGGAGGTGGTCTGGTCCTTCCCCATGCATTAAGATAAGATCAGCTATACAATGCCTGCCCCTAACGTATATTTCTTGAAGACACTCTGTGCCTGCAGTAGCCAGTGCATGGACTTTATTTCACTCTCCTTGCACTTGGAAAGCTTTTGTTAATATGTGATCCAAATGGATTTTGCTGCCAATTATTTCTGGTCCTTCCAGGACACATGGTGGTAATTTCTCCTTCTCTTCCTCAAAACTACCTTTTACCTGCTAGAAGCCGATTGATCCCCGTGTCTCAGACCTCTCTGGTTCAGCTTAACAGGCTCACTACTTCTCGTGTGTCGTATTTTCCAGCCCTTATGTCATACGTATTTCACTGCTGTCTATTTGTCTACGTGTTTCTTTAAGTGTACTGTCTAAAACCAAAGCAGGAGTTCCAATTTAGAACTCTGTTGAGCAGATAAAAGTACCAGCCATGTTTTGCATATCATGCTTCACTTCCCTAACCCCAGAATGAGATGAGATTTACCTTTTTTTTATAAAGGTGCCTCACTGCTTTCACTTATTTAGTCTCTGCTGCTCTCTAAACCCTCTGTTACTGATTTGCAGAATTGTCTGCAGCTCATTCCCCACTTCTGTGTTGGAGCATTAATTGTTTTTCCCCTCTTCCGGAGCACAGCGCTTTGTGCTCGTTGTTGGATGCCATCTGGTTGGTTTCTCCATGGAGACCACTTCTTCAGTTTACTTATGATGCTGGTCTCCAAAGCACTTGCAATTGCGCTTCAACTTGATGTCATCAACAAAAGGCAGGTGCCTTCTTTCTTTTCCATCATGAAGGTGTTAATTAAAGTATTGAAGAGATCAGGGCACAAACACGGACCCACTGAAACCTCCATCCCCACCGGACAGCAATCCATTGATTGCTGCTCTTTGAAGCATCCTGACGGTGATTTAACATCCATCGTGTTCTCTTAGCTTGTCCAAGAGACTGTCGGGCTTCCTGAAGTCAAGATATATCACATCATCACGCATACTGCTGCCACATTACCTGCTATGCCAGATATTGTCCCCAAAAAAGGCAGTGAGGCTTAGGTGGCATAGTATGTGCTTGCCAAAAGTATGTTACTTGTTTTTTCCTTTATTGTATTATTATCCTCTAGGTGTTTATAAATTAGATGTTTAATTGTTTGTTCCAGTATGTTGACTAACTTGTTCCAGGAGAATTAATCGTAATGGGGATGCGGTGGCTGCCCCTTTCCCAGCATTACCTTGGATTCTTGTTCTTTTAGGGCTGTATCTTCAGGCCCTTCTCAGGGAGTGGAGCCTCAAATAGCAGTGGAGAGATCCCTGTGGTCCTTACTTGTCTCATCAGGGTTACAAGCACAGAGATGTTAGCAGGCATGGGGTTTAAAAGTTTCACCAGTAAAGGCTTCAACCTGTCCCAGTCAGGCTACGGGAATAAATCTTTCAAGGAAGAGCAAGCAGATGGTTGCTGTATTTGCTGTCAACAATGCATCATTATAAATGGAGATGATTGGGAACTTTTCAGTGAAACTAAAACATTTCACTGGTTTTGGCTTTGATTAAACTTTAACCAGGAAGGCTTTACAGCATCTGAGATGCTTTTTCTGGTCAAAATTGGGAAGAGAAAAAGGTATAGCGTTGCCACAGCCTATCTAAAAGCTAGAGCCTTCAGCTGAGGTGTGGAGAACTCACGCTCGCATTTTTGCTCCCAGCCTGGGAGTCCTGCAGGCTCACTGACATTCCTTGTGATTCCCAGTTACTGGCTGTTCAAAGGACGTGGGCTCTCCCTTGTTTTAATGTTTATTTCATGGAAAAGAAAATCAAAAGGATTTTGTCGTTTTGGCAAAACAAAACCAAATTTGGAAACATCAGCAGCAAATTTTCACAAAGAGGAATTGTTGTTTACTGCCCAGCCCTAATCACAAACTCCAAGGCAAATGTATAGCAGCTAAAGGCCAAGTCCTACAGTTTTCTTTCAAGCTGATAGGCATTAGTGTGTGAAAAGAACTGTGGGGTGTAGCCTTTCTCCATTATGCATTGCCTTTGTGCAGCTCCTTGCTTGCAAAGATTCAGACTGACCGTTCATTGTTTCAAAGTGGTATAAAGACGTATTTGTTGTTGCTGGGATTTAACCATAGAAAATGTATTATTAACTCCATGTGGTAGATTAGCTGTGCTCCTTCTCTGTCCACTCCCCGGAAATTAAAGGACTTTGTGCAGGTGACTGTTAAAACACTGCAGGGAGAAATCCTTAACCCAGGAGGGCAGCTGAAGCCAGCCAGACATCCCCTGTGTCTGTGCTGCTCTGCCAGTGAGCCCCTCAGTGGGAGCTGGGTCTGGGGCTGAGGAGGGAAGGTGGTGTCCACCATCCACTCAGCCCTTGCCCCCGTTGCCGAGAACAGCAATGGACTTTGGAGCTGTGAGAAGGGTTTCTGAGCAGAACTGGAGCAGAGCACATGAGTGTGATTTATAAGAGCCTGAAGTTAGAGATCAGGTGGAGATAACTTCTGTTGGGCACCAGCCTGGGACCTGAACCAGTGAGCCAGAGTGGGGTTCATTTGACCAGATGTAGATGTTGCCACTGGGGTGGGTCACCTTGGACTCTCTTTGTCATTAGTGAGGAGAAGCAGGCTCTTCTCAGACAGTCTAGCTCATCCGAAAGTATCTGCCCAAAATTAATGAGATTAATTGACCAGTGGAAATGTCAGCTTCTTTCCACTGGCTGTAGAGGGGAGCCCGGGGTGAGCAGTCCATGCGGTGCCAGGCATCCTTTTAGTCTTTCCAGACCCCTTTCTCTCATTCTGCACTGGAGTTTATTCCCTGCCAGAATACAGGGTTGGTGGCTGTCAGTTGCCTGTGGCAGGTCGCTGGGCTGGTTTTGAGCTCAGCAGAGCCATGATGGGAGCCGATCCTCCCCTGGGATGTCTGACTTTCCTTCCCACCCCTTCAGCCAGCACTGGAAGCAGAGCGGTTTGAAGAGAGCTGAAGCTATTTTTCCTTTGCTAGCCAGACACTAACGATGTTGGAGTCAGATGCCATTCTTGAAGAGATGTTTGCTTCCCCGCTTCGTGGGCGCAGAGCCCAGAATTCAGAGGGATCTTTCTGAGAGCTAACACTATACCAGTTTCAATTCCAGAGAGTCTGCAGTAGGTAAGAACGAGCACAGACCACTTTGTCTTTTTCAGGACATAGCCCCAGTGAGAAAATGACAGTGAATTTGGCATGCTGTTGCAAAGAATAATGAGATAACATGGGAGCATGGATTTTCTGGGAGGAAGAAAAAAGATCATTTTACTGGGAGCAGTGGGGGAGAAGAAAAAAAGATTGGAGGGAGGAGAAAAATTCAGATTACTACAGGGACTGGGAGAGGCAGGACCAGCGTGCTTAGAAGGAAGTGACAGCAGATCAGTTTGATGGGGAAAATAAGCTGAGAGAGCAGGGAATCATCTTGGGGAACTGAAGCACGGTAAATCTTGCTAGCCCTCTTCTGTTGTTACCATGGACCATAATTTCCTACCGGCAAAATAATTCCAGAATTTCAGGCACACAGTAGTATTGGTGGCAGTCTTTCTAGCTTTTCTGTGCTGGTTTGTTTATCCCAAACTCATAAATTGCAGGAAGCTGCACCTGGTGTTTCATAGGTTACCAAGGAACTTCCTGCCGCTCCCCATCTAATATTTTTATGGCCTCCCCATAGTGTCCTGATGCTTCTTAACTTCTGTTTTCCTGTCTGCAGGCATGGCTGGAATGTTACTGTGCAGCATAGGATTTGGCTATGTTCTGTGGGTTGGATCTCAACACTTCTTAGTGAATTAAATCAGGAGGTTTTTCTGCAAATATTTTGGTGCTTCCTTTGCAGGTGCAGGCAGGAGACAAAAACGGAATACTTCAAAAAATGCTTACTCATTTTGGAGAAAGAAGTGTTGCATAAGATACATGGAATGGTTTCCTATGGCTGGGAGGAAGGATCTTGATAGGATAATCCAGCTCCTTAATGATATAAATCAGCTTAGCTTGAGTGGCCTCTTCATGTCAGTATCAGCTGATTTTGTGTGATTTTGTCTGATCAGCTGATTCTAGATTCAGACCAGAAACATTTTGCCTTGTTATTTCTTGGTCTGATTGTCTCAGTCAGAGACATCTGTCCCAAGTCTTAGCTGGGACTGTAAGACAGTGGAGTAGGGACCATGTTTTGTTCTCAGCTCCAAACACAGCAAGAACCTAGTCCCAACACCAAGCCTGCTAACCCTTGAGAGAGTGCAAATAACCATTAATTGTAAAGCCAAGTGTGTGCCTGCTCCCACTGCTGAAAAAGCAGTAGCCATGATAGCCCAACAGAGTTGCCTCGACCTGTTGCAAGCCTTGAAATTTGAGCCAGTTTGCCCACAACAGGATACAGGCACTTTGACATCCTAAGTGCTAGATTCCCATTGCTTGCTCCCTCCATGATGGCCAGTATCTTGTCAGTAGTAAGTGAACAATTTCTTGACACATCCTCTTGAGATCTTTTTGCAGAAAAAAAAAGTGCTCGTATAACCAGGCATAAATATCTTATACATTTTACAGAGCAGAATGTAACTGCTTAGTAGCTTGAAAATCTGCAAAAATGTGTTTTAAAAAAATTCTCAAAAAGATCTGATCTGAAGCTTTGGAACCCAAATAATGAGAAAAGATATACAGCTAGTCTCCACGAGAAACTTGAGAAGCAGCTTGTCTTTTTACTTGCAATACAGATGAAAGCTATGGTTAATCATGCTCCACATTTCTCTGTCTCAGATCAACCTTTTCCATAGCTTTACTGTCCATTTTATTTTTCTTCCTTTCATTTGAAATAAATACTGCCAGGTTGCAGTTAACCAGATTTGTGGTTCACTCAGTTAAGCTTTTATTATATCCAAACCCTAGAGATACTGGGAGTAGCTTGACTTCCTGAGGAAACAAAGCGTGTATGAGTTTATTTGCATGGTTGTGCTGTTTGCCTGCCCTTCGGCTTGGCAGTCCTCTGCTCGCCTGACTCCAGCACCCCTCATACCTGCTGTGGCCTTGCCCCAGCAAGAGCTCCTGCCCCTCAAATTCTTACTAGTGGACTGCAGTCTCCTCCTGCATCCCTTATCAATGGGATTTGTAAAAGGCTGTATGGTTGTAGATGGGCTTGGAGTCACGTGCATGCTAGCTGGTGGGTGCCACCTTGACTAAAACTGGTCAAGAGCTTTGAAGGTTGTTTGAGGTATGAGGCATCAGGACCTAGGAGACGTAGCTGCGGTAAACCAGGCCTTGCTAACTCCAGCATTCACGGAACAGTGTGTTCCTTTCATCTGTTTTTCTTATTTTACTGGTGCCAGTGGAGTCGATACTGCAAATCTGCCATGCTCAAAACTCCATATGGGATAAAATTCCAGATTCCTGGGGTCCACCAGCTCATGTTCTGTGTTTTTGGCTGCTGTGCTACTGTCTAAACTCATCATATCTGTGTGTTAGTGGATGAGAACCTGGATCAAAATCTCAATTCCACTGAAATTAAAGGGAATTTTGCTTCATTTGAGCCAAGATTTCATCTGAAATTGGAATTGGCTAGAAACAGATTGTAAAATAAACCTAAATTGAGCCAGCAGTTCAAAAACAACATCGGGACCTGTAGGAAGAAGTAAATTTATCTCCTACTTTAAAAGCTTTACATTTTACTATTTAATATGAATTAATTAAATTAATTAAATTTACATTTTACTAATTAATACGAATTAATTAAAGAAAGAAAGAAATTGGCATTTCAGGAAAGGGAACAAGGAGATAGTCTTTTTAAAATGAGACTGTCCTGTGACTTGAGGATCTGAAGAGTGGGGAAAGGCAAGTAGTCATGGTCTGTGTGTGCCTTCCTGCTGCATGCGTGTGTCTGCGTGGGGCGTATTGATCCCGGCCGACCCGCGGTAACCGTGTGCTCCTACCATTTGTCTCTATCCAGTTGCTGGCCCTCATCACTCCTGAACGGATGTGTCATCTGTCTTTTTGGTGTGTATGCATGCTATGTCTTGTAGGATGAGCCTCCAGCTGCTTTCTACAAAAACTACAAATGATAAACTATGTTAAGTAATAGGTTTTCAGGGTTTGGATTTTGATGGCCTTTGCAGAGCTCCAGTTCTTCTTTTTATCTTTAGAAACATTGGAATTGCTACCCCAGCAGCAGCTTTTTACTCACCAGAAAGTCAAGAAACATTCTGAGAAAATAATGACTTAATATCGCATTTCCTGTATAGCCACTAAAATGTCAGTAGTCAGTTGCTTAGGAAAAAAAATCCTTTCAAAATAACAGAATAACAGCTTGATTTAATAAAGACTGAGATGCAGTAGTTAAGGGGAAAAAAATAACTTGCCAAATGTGCACACAACAGAATAGACAAAAAAGAAACAGATACTTATATGTATGGCTTCCATTTACAGGGTATTCAAACAGGGAGCACTTTCTCAAAATCCAACCACAGATTTTGAAAATGTCTTCTAAGAAACAAATATTGGGTTAAAAAGTGTCAATCTCCAAAAGATAACAGGAGAAAGGTTGTTCCTGGGAAGGAAACAAAGGTTGGCCTGGGCAGTCTGAGGGAGTGCAAGCATGTGTCTGACCTCATCGGCAGTGCTGTGTTTCTGCCCATCACATCTCAGGCTGTCAGCAGGCAGAGACCTGTGGTAGGAGGAACCAAACCTGCTTGAGATGTCATAATGGGGTGTGAAAGTCTGAGAATATAATCAAGAGATCAGTTTGTTTCTCAAAGATACATCCAGACTGCCATCATTTGTCTGCTTGCCTTTTGCTGAAGGACCCTTTGGTGATCCCCAGATGGAGGTTGTGAGCTTTCTCAGTTCTGATATCAAAAGACTGAGGCTGCTGAGGCTTGGACAACACTACTTTTAACATTTCCTCCTTCTTCAGGTATCAGATTTCCCTTACATTGTCTATTGGATGGCATGATCTTGTACTTCTCCAGTGTTCCACAGAAACTTCTAGGACCATCTTAATTTATTATGGGGACACATACTGGAAGGAAGAACAGTTCTTAAAAATAAAACTTCTGGGGCTCCTCAAACAAACCGAAAAGTAGACTACAACTACATTTTTTCTTCCCATTTCCTGAAAGTTACCTTTAAGAAAAACCTGTGGAGGAAAAAAAAAAAAATTAACTAGGGAGGTCCTCTTTAATGAAATGAGAATTGGCTTTTGGTGATAAGTTTTAATTTAGGGCAAATAATTTAATTGGAATGACTTACTAATTTTGGGGTGCGTAAATTGGGCCTCTGGCAGCCTATTATCTTATTTATTCAGCAGTATAAGAAAAGCCTTTTGCCTTTAATAAGATAAGGAGACCCTGCCTTTGAATGTGTGGGGAGAGGACACTCATGATGCAGTGATTTTAGTGTAACAGCATCTCACCTTTGGGTGCCCTCAGCTTATGAACCAGTCAGGCTGCAAGACCAGTGAGTTTGTTTTCGCAGCATCCTGGCATACGGACACTCAGCTATGCACAGGGTAGGGTGATATGGGTGCTGGGCTTGGGGCATCTGCCCATGGTTGACTTGAGCATGAGAGGTTAGTAGCACTCTGCCTGTCAGGGTGGCCACAAGGTAGCTGTGGGATGCATTGACAAAATTGTCTGCAAGGAGACCAGAACTATGTCACCAGAAGTTGTATGTTAGGAGTAGTGTACTGTAAACTGTACCCTGAATTACTGGGTGAGTGGGACATCATGTTTTGTCAACTGGGAGGTTCAGTTCTCAGCTTGAGTACGCAGCAAGTATATCCATTAATGTGTTAAGCTCAGTCAGGCAAAGTGAAGCACACGGAGTAAAGAGCATTTTGAAAGGAGAGAAGCCAAGAAGCAAGGATCCTAAACCTAAATTCCACATGGTCCTCACGCAGGTGCTGCAGCAGCAGCTGTAGTCTGGAGAGTCTCTTCAAAATGATTGTCCCCTTGACTGATGGGAATGTCACTTTTGGGTATGTTCCTGTTTTGAATGCAAAAAAAAAAAAAAAAAAATTCAAAGAAGTAGGATAAATCTCCCCAAATAACCACAGAACAGACTTTGCAAGGTAAAAGCCTTATGACCTTGACTATACAAATCCAACTATGACCCTGGGGATTATGAATGCATAGAGCTCTCAATTCACAATTTTATCTGAAAGATTAATCCACTTGTTGACCTATAGAAAAGAGGTTATAAACAAAAGTTCATAGGGAGACCACCCCTCAGTAACCTGTTTGAGGGGAGGTGACTCAAGTTAATGAGGCAGCAGTGACTGCTTCTCCTACTGTATTTTTTCACTATTGTGAATGTGTTTCGTGTAACTCATGGTCTGTGTTACAGCTGTGCAAAGCCTTTGGACCATCTTTGCAATTGAGTTTGACAGCTTGATTATACCTATACTCACTCTGTGAACAGTATCAGAGAAAGCTCTGGACTCCAGGCCAGATGGCATAGACTGCTTTGTGTTCATGCTACTTGATGGTACTACCTTTTGGAAAGTATAGATCATGTCCACACTACATTGGGGACTGGTGGGTGGTATGGTCTTCTCTATGTTCCCTGTGGTGCCCCTGTGGCCCTGATTTTGGTTGATTGATTTGTTATGTTTTCTGGTTAAAAGTGCCTGAAATAATAAGAAGTCCAAGACACAGCCTGACAGACTGGTGTTTTTATAACCAGGTGCCAAGAGTGTATGTTACGTGGCACAACAGCACATGGAGGGATTTGAAAGCCCAGGGCCTGTGGAGTTGGTGTTGGAGGACTTTCACAGGTTGAGGAAGCTGAACTTGGCATTGTCTGCATGTCTGGATCCAGAAAAAAGCCTGAGAGTGAACTCATACTTGTACACACAGATGTCCAAAGGACTGGAGCAAAACTGAGAGGCTGTGGTTTGCTCTCTGAAGCAAAGGAAAACAAAACCACATTGACAGTATCAACATAAATATCTGAGGTGATAAGAGGTTCACCTCATTGTAACAAATCCAGGGTGTGTACATGGTTCTGCTAGATAATTTGCACAGGTGTCCTATCAGAGGCAGGTGTCCTATCCAAGTCCAGAGATGCACATCTCTGTCACTTAGTCTTTTAAATGTAACTCTCTTAAGGTGTTGCATCTCTTGTCTGTACCGACACTTAGTCATGCAACCAGAAGTGGTATCTATGCTCACTATGCCAGTGAGGTTCACCACACTTAATCTTAGACATTTAAGCGTTAGTATCACAAATCTAAGCTAGTCACCTGGCCCTCATCTGTAGTCTGTTGGGAGAACTTGACATCTTGCTCTTTCTTCTGTGTGCCTCAAGATAATAGGGTGGATCATCCTCCAGAAATTCCTGTTTCTCTGTTTGGACTGCAGGAGGAATAAGAATGACTAACTTAGATGTTCACAGCAAACTTTTTGATGTCTAAAATTTGGGGACGTGAGTCCACCTTGTTTGTATATGCAGGAAAGATGGAACTGTGTAAAAGACTAGTTCAAGAGACTCCAGCATTGCTCACTATCTAATACCGAGGCAGCATTGTCTGGCCTTGACTCTTCGTCTTGACTGTGTGACTTTAAATAGTATAACAATACCTTCTCTTTTAGTTTGCAATCTGTTCTACACTGGATAATGCTTTCAGTTATAATCCCTGATATATTTACCTGTCCTCGCAATGGGCAGCTGCTTTCCCCTCCAAATCTCTTGCTTTAAGCCTGACATTAATTCGTGCAAGCTCTCCCAGTGGAAGGTTGCCATCTCCTTGTCTGGATACTCTCGCCGGCTGCTTCCCACTGAGCTAGGGGGTAAGGGACTCCCCTGAAAAGATTTCTGCACTTGCTGCTCCCAGAGTCACCAACCCAGCAAAGCCCTGAGGCACGGGATAAATTTTTTACTAGATAAGTAATGCTATTCTAGCCCAAACTATTCCAGGGTACTCCATTTTTCTCCTGAATTTCATGCTGCCCCTGTCTCTCTAGTCTTTGAACTCCTTTGAGACCTCACTAGTGTTAGGCCCAAGTGCTTTTTCCTCTCTTCTTTCTTCTCCCTGAAGGGAGAACTATGTAAGATTTCAAAGAGAAACTCTAGATATTTAGTCACTTGCATCTGCAGTTCCCAGGAGCTGCAGTGACTGTTGGGTATCTGTGCTGAGTGCTGCCATGCTTGTTTCCATCTCTGGAGCTGCAAATTCCATTGCTCCCTATGGATTTCACAGTGTTGCTCTCTTATTCCTGGGGTTCAAGAGCAGACTGCTGACTGGTTTCCCTAAGAACCCTTTCCACTACCTTAAAAAAAAAAAAACAACAAAAAAAAGCCCCCCAAACCCCCCAAAAAACCCCACCCAAAAAACCACCAACAAAAACTCCACACACACCCCCTCCCCAAACCCTCTACATCTCCATTTTTCTAACCCTATTGGTTTTGTGGGCACGTTTCTGCCAGAAGTTGCAGAAACTCCCAAGTCTGCATCTGAACAGCAGAAACTCTCCTCTCTTTGGCTCCCAGATCAAATCAAATTGCTGTTTATTTCATTGCCCTGATAAATTTTTTATTAACTGTGTTAGAAGTCTGAGAGGAGGAGAGAGGGGGAAGAGAAAGAAAAAAGCTGTTCAGGAACGTAGACTGGGCAAAGTGCCCATGATTAATGGGGTAGCAGTGACCAGCGGGTATTTGAAAATTCGCCAGTGCCAACTGCCAGGAGGTTTTTCCTGCCTATGACAGCTGGTCATCGTTATTGGATGACTGCTCCTGTGTACATCTTAGATCTGTGTCTTTGTATGTCTCTTACCAAGTCACTCTCAGTTTCTGTTTTGCAGGGACATACTGAAGCAATTAGGGCATGTTGGATGATTGCAAGGATGAGTGAACAGTGTTGGGTAATATAAAAAAAATACAATTTCTCATCTACTCAAGCCCTAATTCCCCTATCTCAAGATGAGCTTAAACCACTGTCCCAGAGATAGGCCTCCTTCAGCATTGTATGAATTTGAATTGCGGCTTTGCAACTCTGCCCAACCACTTGGTTATTCCTTATTCATCGCTGCTTCAGGGCACTTGGCCTCTTCAAAGATCGTTACAGCTCATTCTGACTGATAGCCCTCTTTAAGGAAGTAAATCCCACCTTTTGATGCACCATATATGTTGCTAGTGTTTGCTGGCCCACTAATGAAATAGTGAACACCTAGTTTTGATGAAAGGTTGCAAACTGAGATGGTTTCTAGTGCACAGTAGCTGCTAATGAGGGCAAACTGAGACTGTTGACTGTGCCACCCAACCTAAGGGAAAGGATCTATAAGGGTAAATGTCCTGTAGGTATCTGCTAGAAGCCCATCTAAGAGGCATCCTGTTTCCTTGGGAATGCAGTAAATCCAGCAGATATGCCAAAGCAGAATAATAGATGTAGAGAAGGATCTTGGAACAGAAGGGTTAAGTACAGTGCAGGCACAGGTGGGAGGGAAGTGGTGACAGTGTTCATCTGTCTGCAGAGAAGTCAAGGGAGATAAAAGCCTTGTACTGCTCTCATTGAATTTTTTTATCTGGAGCTCCCCACAAGGAGCAGTTGCTTGGCTTTAGGTGCACAAAGACCTGTGGTACCTGACGTGAAGGGAAGTCCTGAAAAAGGAAATTATTGTGGATGCTAATCCTCCCAGTTTTTTGTAGTTTTTGCTGCTCCTTGGTCTGGTACATGAAGTCATTGGTCTGTTCTGGAAGGGGAGGCTCAGACAACTGATGGAAAGAGCCATCCTGAGCTCTTAGGAGATGTATGGTCAAGCCTGCTCAGGAGCTTTCCAATGCAGTAATATAGAGCTAACAGCAGAGTGACCTGATTTTTTGAAAAGCATAACTGGGGCACACTCGACACCATGCAGGGAGAGAAGGAATGTTGTTTTCTTGGCTGAATAGCTTTTTCTTTTCATGGCAGCCTCAGAAGCCTTGAATGGGAAGAAATTGTGATTCTTGGGATGGATCTGCCATTCAGCTGGAGAGGAGGCTGAAGTGGATCTTGAGGAATGTAGTTCAGCCAGAGATTTTGAGCTTGGATAGGACAGAGGATAGGAAGTCCTCCAGACTAAAGCTGCTGTGGGACACAGCACCTCAGCAGTGAACTACAGTTAACAGCATTGTTTACTTTCTGTAAGTGTGAACAGGCATCCATGCTGTGAACATTTTTACTTTTTTTTTTTTTTTTTACTTCCTCAACTTTGCAATAAAATGTGGTAAAAATTACTGTGTCAAAACCCAAGTACAGAGGTATTCCAGACTGTGTCCTCGTAAGTCATTGTGAGGCAGTTTACGAACCTCATGAGGCACTAGCTGGCAAAGGGAAGGAAGAACTCTTTAATTGCATCTGGAGTGTTGTAAATCAGTGGGAAAATGCTTCTCATAATTTGACTGGTATTTTAGTTTATCATCAATTAAGGTTGCCTCTTGCAGGGTCTCAAGGTATGCCACAGTTCAGGTTCTTCAGTGAATTTGTTCATTAGAGGACCAATTGCTGAGTTGCCTGCCATGGTAAAGCAGGTGTTCTTGTCATACATCAGTTTTCTTCTCCTTCCCTTTTGCTGCTAGTGAGTTCTTGCCATCCCCATCGTGTCTTCTTTTCACTTGTTCACAGTGACACAAAATGTCTCCTGCCTGAGGTCAATCTCCCTGTGATAAAAGTCTTCCATAGAATTAGTCAGGCTGGAAGACAGGTAGATATCAAAAACGTAAGCCTTTGGAAAATGGTGGCAGGCTGTCAGTTCCCATTAGCTAATGCTATCTGGGCAGCCTGCTGACTCTTCACCATTGTAGGTGGGAGAGATGAGTTTTAATGAGCAGCAGAGGGAGTGGAGAGGGGAAAAAAATAAAGTAGTTTAGGCTAGAAGTGATACTTTTGATAGTGGATGACATCCATCCATCCATGTGTGCAGGCATGTGTCCATGCTAGTGTACAGAAGTATAGAAATGCAGTGAGCAATAGCTGCATGGCTTGCCAGACCTCTCCAGGAACTTTGTCATGTGACTGATCACATCCCAGCCCTTCTTGCTTTAGTGGCTTCCTCCTGTCTGTTCTCCAGCGACATCATTCAATACAAGTAGAATTGTAGCAAACTGCAAAGACAAATAATGCTAAAATTTAGAAGAGGGACATCTGTGGATCCTGGTTAAATGATAATGTAGTGGAAGATGTAGTGTTTGATAGTTGGTTTATAGCAATGCAACTGCACTGACTTCACAGATGTTGCTCCGGATGTATTCCGAGCTAGTGCTGGTATGTGCTGGATTGGATCGAAGTGCAAAAACACCTTGCAAACAACGATCCTACCCACGAAGTATTTAAAGAAGTTGTGTACTTCTCTATGGAGGTCATAGCTAGGACTAACAAGGGCGGATCAGGAATGGGATGTATTCAGCTGTGAAATAGCCTCCCAAGGGCAAAGGTAGAAGAGTCATATCCCAGAAACTTTAAAGACTAGTTGGCCAAAACATTATTAGATATGCAGCAGAGACAAACCTGCCTTTCCAAATGCCCCCAGCTCTGGAAGATAGAGTAAGTGTGCAAATGATTCTTCTGTCTCCAGAGTACATGAACATCTGAGATCTGAATTGCTTCAGGTCCCATTCTTCTCCCTGGCATTTGACCTACATTTAAATTCTAATTGACTTAGAGCAAAGACTCGTAAAGCTTTCTCTTTTTTGCCCAGATGCTGAATCCTCAATGAAAATATAAACTGTGTCATTAGATGTTGGGTGGATGTTGAGCATAAAGGAGCTGGTTTAAGCTGAAAATGGCACAGCTTATTCCAGTTAGTCGTTCTGCATATAAAATGCTCACAGTGACTCTGCTTTTAGTGGGGAAAGATATTAGTATAACTGAATGCATCCCCATTGGATATTTTTATTAACATAAAAGTTGATGCTGGGTTATTGTTGAAGATGTCATGTGCCCTGTTTAGTTTTCTGGACAGCTCCATCATCTTCCTCCCTACTGGGAGCTGCTTTTACTTCTTCAGGAAATGCATTGTCTGCCAGGGCCCCAAGTGCACTAATTTTAGACCTTGACCAGTCTCCCCAGGGGTATCCACCTACCCTCTGACCAGGAGCTCCATTTAAGCTCAGGCCTGGATCTGCATGTTAGATGTACTTGTCTGCAGCCATGTCTCTGGTACCATCTCTTGGATGGACCTTGGACTTATGTGGTAGGTAGCTTATTTCCAGCCTTGTCTCTGGCATCTCCCTGCATGGACCTTGGATCTGGTTTACCATCTCACCATCTCTGGAACTGTTGATGCACTGTGATACCAGCACCTGGTTTTGCCCACTCTATTAAAATCCTGAGGGACTTGTGCCCAACTGGTGAGGATGCTCATGGTCACCCTCAGCACATTGTCAGTGCAAGGTATGTGACTGTGCAAGTTGTGAGTCGAACTTAACCTTACTGAACTGTATCCTTCTAATAGGTATCTAGTCTAAGTTAGTCTTGGAAATTCTTGGAATGAATGGACCTCTCAAAATCTCTCTCTTCATTGACTGTAGTGTTAGTTTAAAAAATACACTTACATTAGATGTCTTATTTTAGGAGAGTAAATTAACTGAGGTGAATTACCACTACCACTCTTAGCAGCTTAAACTTGATGTGTAAGTGGTACTCCAGTTTGTTTTCTTAAGAGAATCGTGTTTATCCTGCTACCAACAGCCTGATTCTGATTGTCTCTAGGAGAGCAAAGAGGTTGTATTTTTGTAAGCGGAAGGAGAACTGGATCAGCATTAAAGGTTCCAAATAACCTAAGACAAAGCAGCTACTTCCTCATTACAGTCTGTCACTAATAAGGTGCTTGTGGGCTTCACAGTCCTTCTTTGGGTGAACACTGAAAATACATGTACTGGTTTATGGATCAGAGGGAACCTTGTGTAGAGGTGCAGCTTACATCATGTACTATTAGAAATTACTGGAAGTATTTTCCTCTGTCTTGCTGTCTGTCCCCACGGGTTTTTCCACTCTCCCACTGCACATGCACCACAATTTTCTAGCATACTGTTGGGACTTGACTCAGTGTTTGACCATTACATTGCTGAAGGCCAGGGTGGAAATTAGAATTGTAATTCTGTCTTTTGAGTTTAAAAGGGTTTGGGATTTTTAGATTAGAGCAAGAATCCTCTTGCTTGAGCCAATAGAGCTCTCAGCAGCTCATGGCCAAAAGAAGAGATACATCTCAAGCATTCAGCCAAACCCTTAACTGGAGCTCCCTACATACAGTAGTTTTTTTGCAGGAAGTCTCAGGAACGATCAGGAAAATAAGTCCCTGAGCAGCTCCTACAGCATTTTTCTACTCCTCTAGATTTGTTTTTGGTAAGGCCAGATCTTCTGAGGTTTGACAATACAAGGCTCCCAGTCCTTTTTCCTTATTCTTTGGAGCTGGACTGCCCGAGAAGCTTCTTCCTTGACTTCCTTCTTGTCTGGGGTACAAAAGGCACGCACATATTTGGGTTTGCTGTCATAACCATTGCAGACTGACAACCAATACAAAGAAGAGAAGGAAGTAAATCTCTCCTTGTGTTAGGTTTGCCTTGATCTGTCTAGGGCCCCAAGAAGACTATTGGGGACTACCATGTTACTGTTGACTGTTGTGGAAGATAGTAAAATTACTGTGACAGACAGCAGATTCAAAGCTTTTAAATAGGTTAAAAAAATAGGTTGCACCTCATCCACAGGGCAAATTAAAAAAAAAAAAAAAGAAAAAAAGTTGCATTCTCCCTGTTCCTCCAGAGCAAGTAGGTAGTTGTCAGCAGAGTTTCTGTGCCTGAAGGCATCACAATATAACGTGTCTCATAATGGCTGCACACCACCTGCTGTGAACTGTGGGATTTAGAGAAGAGCTACCCAGGCTGGCCAGGAGAACAGCACACACAGCTGGTTCCCAGCTGCCATTGTCTTCTTATGAGCTATCGCTGCCTTCTCATCAGGTGTGAAGGTGAGGTAGGGCTCCTCTGGCATCTGAGCCATCACTGGTTCATCCCACCATGCCAGCTGTGGGCAAGCTTCGCCTCATCACTAAGGGAGTACAGGAGCAGAGAAAATGAAAAGTGTGTGAAGGGCAGCATGCAAACAGGCAGCACTTTTCCTGCTAAAATCCTCAGCAGACATCTGTGGTGGCCACTCTTGGGACAAGGCAGAGAGAAAACTGAGGCAGGCCTGACCAAGCAATGCAATGGAGGCAGTAGGGAAAGGAGGCTTTGTTCTCCTTTGAAGTAGAGAGGAAGGATGCTCCAGTGTTTGGTACCTGCTGGGGGTATCTAGGTCCAATCCTGTGCTGTGCATCAGGCTTCCCAAGTAGCTTTGGAGGTGGTTTCTTTGAGCTTCAAATCTTTACTTATAAGGCTGTGTGCAGAAGGCTTGTAGACTCAGAGCATGTGGTGGTTCAGAACTTGGAGGTTCTCAGAAGTGATCCCATGTTCGCATGGGCAACTGTAATGAACATCCAAACTCCACTGCACAAGCAAGTGGGGTTTTCTGTCCTAACTGGAAGGCTGTAGCAGAAACCAAGGATGCTGAAGGCCAGTCTCCTCCTGGGTTTCAGCCTGAATACCACCCTCTTGTTCTTGACCCATCCTATCTTTTATTTCCGGAGAGCATCATGTTGGAGGAATGGGGAAGCAGTGCTAGTGGTACGAAGGCTGCTAGTTGGATGGTGGGACAGGGAAGGAGAGGCTGTGTGATGATGTAGCTATAAAAGGTGTGGGGTGTAGTCTGCTCCGTGCACCAGGAAAACCCAGGCAGAGTCTCTGTCATGGGGAGGGTGTGGGGGCAAGAGGCAGAAGAATCACCTTGGGTGCAGCAGGGCAGAGGAGGAAACCTCTGCATTTCACAGAGTTAATTAAGCAGCGGGGTGATTACATAAGAGATCCTATGATGTCACTGGTATGCTGTAATTCTGGAGAGACTGAAGAAAAGCAAGCAGTTTGAGGGAGTGCTTTTCCCTCTCCTGCTGATGCAAACACTCCCTAGAAGACTCCTGGCTATGCAGGAATCTGCTTTGCCGGAGGAGGTTAACAAGGAGAAGCTCAGCTCTTTACCTCGCTCTGTTTCCTTTAATGAATTGGGGTCTTCCTCCACCATACACCCAGATGAGAAACAAGGGAGCGTGTGCAATCAGTTCTCACTCAGCTAGCCAACGAGATGTGAAATAGGTTCCAGGGTGGATGATACCCTTGAACGAAGTCACACTGACTTGTTTGCTGTGGTAATGTATGGACACTCCTTCTCTGAAAGTCTCCCGTGTAATTGAGCCCTGGTGCCTGGAAACTGGTAGCAAGTGAGTAAATTGTTGCTTCATAATGGAGGTTAAATGCTAGAAGCCTTGTTCACAGCATCTTATCCAACTGTCCCAAACACTCTCCTTGCCAATGGAAACATGCCCTTCAGGGAAGCCCTGAGGCATGCAAAAATGTCAGAGGGATTCCTGCCTCCTTTACAGTCATCCCAAACGCAAAATGTTTTTTACTGTGGAAGTCACGGTAGGCAACCCTGGCTATTTCCCATTTAGTTTGGGGCATTTTCGCTCTGCAGCTCAGGCTGTCACTTCCATTTCTTGCTTGGCATGCACTGAAGCAGCCCTTTTTTTTTCATTGACAGCTTTCCTCACTCTGTGTGCTCTCTCCCTCTCTGCCTTGCATTGATTTCTTCCTTTTTTTTCTCTTGCTTCCTGTTGTCCATCTTTTCTTTTCTTTTTTTTTTCTTTTTTCTTTTTTCCCTTTCTATTGGAGTACAGGCTTGGGGGGGTTGCTGCTGAGTACCCTTCCTGGTGTGTCAGTCATTCATATTGCCTGTGGTAAGTCTCCTCCCCCACCCTACCTCATTAATGCCTCGATTTTTCAGTGGATATATTTAGGTTGATAATTAGGTGTTTCACCAGTGCAGGAATTACAGGGCTTGAACAGATGATGTTTGCAGCATGCTTTGAGGTCCTTGATACACACTGATAATGAAGCCCATGCAGTCAGGCTGTGGGAAGACACACAGGAGAATAAAGGCTGCCCCTGGCACAGACTAAAACAAACGCCGTTTTCAGTTCCCTTTCATAATGGACTTCATAGACTTTGGTAGCCATGGTGTCCAAGTAGATAATGTAAGGGGGAGAAGCCCACACTTTTCCTCACCTTACTGTTCTTCAAGCAGCCACAGAAATCTTCCTCTTGTTGGTACTGACTGGCTTTTGGAGAGCAGCCTAGGGGTTTGGTGTGGGCAAAACTGACGAGACTTGGGAAATTAACTTAATCTGATTTACTACCATTAACACAAACTTTTAATTCCTTGTTTGGCTATTGAGAAACAAAGAGAAACAATGAAATGAATAGGGAGGGAACCCCCTTTCTAACCACTTCCCAAGGCTCAGCCTCACTCCAACACCTCTCTCCCCCAAGTCCCCTCTCCCCCTGTTTTAACCACACTTTACACCGAGTCCTGGCTAGTCCCTTGGCTGGGGCAACACACAGTGCAGGAGGTTGGGTTTGTACATTATGGTTTCTTGCTGCTGCTCCTAGTTTCTTACTCTTTTCTTCCCCTGCTCCTTCCTTCTTACTCTTTTTCTGCTCCAGCCTGGATTCTCCATGGGCTGCAGTCCCTTTTGGAGGTATCTCTGCTCCAGTGTGGGTCCCCCACAGCAGCGGTCCCTCTGAGGTAACCCCCAGCACAATGTGCCTCCCTCCAAGAGCCATTCCCAGCCTTGTCTCTAGCAATGTCCCCTTCCACATGCATCCTCTTGTACTTGCTTGTCTGTCCTCTGCTATGTCTCCTTTTGTGCATCGTCACGCCTCCTCACACATCTCCTCTTATTTCTCTTCTCACATTTCATACAATCATATGATAGAATCATAGCATAGTCTAGGTTGGAAAAGCCCTTAAAGATCATCCAGTTCCAACCCCCCTGTCATGAGTAGGGACACCTTCCACTAGACCAGGTTGCTCAAAGCCTCATCCAACGTGGCCTTGACCACTTGCAGGGAGGGGGCATCCACAGCTTCTCTGAGCAACCTATTCCAGTGTCTCACCACCCTCACAGGAAAGAATTTCTTCCTAATATCTAATCTAAATCTCCCCTCTTCCAGTTTATAGCCCTTACTACTCGTCCTATCACTACGTGTCTTTGTAAAAAGTCCCTCCCCAGCCTTCCTTTAACCCCTTCAGGTACTGGAAAGTCGCTATAAGATCTCCCCAGACCCTTCTCCAGCCCCAACTCTCTCAGTCTGTCCTCAAAGGAGAGGTGCTCCAGCCCTCTGATCATCCTTGTGGCCTCCTCTGGATTTGCTCTGGTAGGTCCATGTCCTTCTTATGTTGGAGGCCCCAGAACTGGATACAGTACTCCAGGTGGGGTCTCAGGAGAGCAGAGGGGCAGAATCCCCTCCCTTGACCTGCTGGCCACACTTCTCTTGATGCAGCCCAGGATATGGTTGGCCCACATGTCCCCCCTGGAACCCCCTGCCCCAGTGGTGCTGTCCTCCCCTACTCCTGCTGGGCAGTGGGGCTGGGGTCCCTCTGACTGGCCATGGCATTGTGGTGCAGTGTGTCCGTGCCAGTCATTGCAGAGCCGATGGGACTGGCTGGGACCAGCATGGGGCAGCCCCTGACCTCTTCCACACAGGGCACCCTGCAATCCCCCTGCAACCAAAACCCAGCAGTTATGCTTGAAAAAGGGGTCTAGGGCAAAAAGAGGGGCAATCCTGCAAGGAGCCAGCCCAGCACTGCCGCTCTGATGGTGCAGATGTCTGTGTGTGCTGTGCAGCTGCTGGGCAAGAAAAGCAAATCCGAGCGGGTCACTGGCTAATTGCTCAGTTTTATGATTCCCCTTTCAGCTCTTCCCATGTGCTTCTGTCTCATCAGCAGATCCAAAACCAGAGTGCTTTTGCGGCAGTTTGCTGGCCTGAGAGCTGTTTGCCTGGTATTTTGCAGGGAGTCACCTCTTTGGGGTGGGGGTACCGGCTTTTATTTTCTCCTCTTGCCACCACCCTGATCAGTGCTTTGTTAGTGGGCTGGAGTTTCTCAGCTGGCAGATGCTTGCATGAGAGGGGTGGTTTTGCAGGGGGCTGTACAGATGTTTATGCGTCAGTCCTTCTCTAAATTGGAAGTGACATGCCTGTCAAAGTCGGGCAGAACATGATCCCTGGGATGGTATGGGAGCAACTCTTCTAAAGTCAACAGAGCTATGCCAAAGCAGAAACAGTGCAAGGCAACAAAGGATGAGATTCGCTGTGACCAAGCAGAGGTACTGTATGCTAGATGGGAGGTGGGGGCTTCATTTTTCATCCTGTGACTGACAGGCTTACCTTCATCTCTATCATCCCTATAATAGATGTTGACCTCTTCACTCCAGCAATGGAGTTTCAGTTGACAAATCTTGCCTCTCCCTCCTTCCCAGGCAGCCTGTTACAGCAAGACAAGGCCATTTCATCAACTTTTGGCTTGTTATTTCAAAGGAAATTAATATTGCATGGTTGTGGTGACTGTCAGTCCTCTGAACCCAGAAGTTTGTTGGCTAATTTCCACCACAGTGTTGGAGGAGTAAAAGCCTTAAGGCTATTAAGGTTCTCGTGTGTTTTGTGCAAAGTATGACCCAAAAGGAAAGAAAGGCTCTTTTATTACCTTCATGCAGCAAAAACATGAAAGAATGAGCTCAACCCTTTTTCAGACATCAGCAAATCAATACAGCAACTCCACCTTTCATGGGAAAGCTGTGGGAAACCAGAAGTATGCTCAGAGAAACTTGCATTATGTTCTTCATCTTTACCTTTGCTTCCAGATACATGAACAGATATGACTCCAAATAACTTCTTTGCAAATTACATAGAGCCCTGGTGTAGCCAGGGCGTGCTGCCAGCAAAGTTGCAGCACCTCGTATGCTGCAGAACCTATGCTGACTGTGGTGGCAGCCACTCCTGATGGGAACGTTGTGTTGTGGGATTTCAGCTGAGGAGTTGCTTATGCTGGCTGGGTTTGGATTTGAGCACATGCCTCCATATTGCTGCAGTGCCAGTAGGCAGAGGGTTTATACTGTTCCTGAAATAGTTGGGTATGAGGAAAAGCTGTTTTCTCACCAGCAAACAAATTAGGCTGTATCAAGTGGGGGTTCTGGTGTGCACCCAGTCCTAGCTGGGCTGGAATCATCAACTCCCCGACCTGTTAGTGTCAGGGGTTGTAAAAATGAACTGCATCCACTCATAGGCTGCAAAACAGCCCTGGGGAAGGTTGTGACTGTTGGTTATAGGGTACTATCTCCCTGCTCTACCACACACCTAGCCAGTACCTTTCACATAGTTCTGCTTCTCCAGAGGAACGACTCATCATATCTGCAAAGCTTTAAATAAAGAATATTTCCAGAGCAATCTGACACCGTGCTGGAGTGAGGTGAGCGGAGAAAGGTCATTTTCTTTTTCTTTTGTCCCTTTCTTTTATCTCTGAGACCTCTAATCATAACCAAAGCAGCTTCAAACTGCAAGAAAATGGAAGAATACACTTTAGGGTTCCTCGAGGGAGCTCTGGCTTTATTGCCTCTGTGCTAGTGAGGACCAGGACTTCTGTGGTATGCCTGTAAATGAAAGGGGCGTGCTGGTAGCATAGGTAAGCAGGTGGAACATATGTGACTTTGGTGGGAATGCTCTGAGCCAGCCAAATCCTTCCCCTTTAGTCCAAGCTCCTTCCAACTATTACAGCCCTGCACAAACATTTTCTCCCTCTCGTCCTTCCTCTTTCTTGTTCCTGTATCCCAAACTAGGGCCTTTGAGCTCTGCCCCTCTGTCTAATCTGTGCTTCCCTGTCTAATGACATGTGCTAATGTGTGCTAACAGATGTCTGAGCAAAAATTAGCTGTGGTGTCCAAATCAATTAGACTGGAGAGGCTATGCAGGAACAATTGCTCAATAGACTGTGCGGGTTGCTTTTTTTTTCCCCCTTTCCTTTCTTTACAAGAGGTGAAATTTTGCAGCCAAGCCTTTGCCTGCCTCCCTGCCTTGCAAACTCCACTTCCAAGCAGTCTACCTCTGTGCTTAATGGGTTCTGATGTGGTCTCCAGATGGAGCTGGCTCCACCAGCTGCGGGCAAACAGCAGCTGCTCTCCAAAAGGAGAGGTACATGCTTCTCCAGAACCTCGCAGCATGGGTACAGCCGGCACGTCAGAGGCAGCTAAACGATCCTGGCGTTTTTCATGTGTTTGTCTGCTTCGGAGGAAAAGCAAATTAGTTTTACAGGATCAACCACTTGTGGAGCAGCATCTTGCAGAGAGTTTAAAACAGGCTATGGCACTCATAGACATGTTGGCTTAGAAGTGCTTGAAACCATGGCTGGGACTCACCCAGTGTAGGAAAGGTTCTCAGAGAGGTTGAGAAGCAGAGGACATGAATCCTGAAATGTAGTTCCCACATTTCTTGGGCAACAGCACATCTGCTGCTGAGAGGCATGCTTCTTTGTAGCTTTATTGTGTCCTGTGATAGAAGTCTTACTTTTTCAAGGACCTCGCAGTAAAGCTCATGATAGATTGCTATGGATGTCCCATAGAAGTTTTACCTTTGTTTTAAATTAAACAGGTTTATCATGTTTGTCAAAGAAATTTGGAGTCGGAGGCCCAAAATCAGCAAAGTTGTTTGCAAGGGAAATACTGAGGTGCTCATAGAGATTAGTTTAGGGGTGTGTAGGAAGGACTGTTGGTCTTTCCCAGCATCCACTGTCCCAGCTGGACCATCTTCCTAGTAGCTATTGCTGAATTGGTCTACCCTGGGCGCTGACCACAGTTTTGAAGACAAGATCTAGCCATAATGCATAGAGTTGGCCAGGAAAGTCTAATTTCCATAGAAGTTAAATCTTCTGGGCATAAATTTGTACTGCAAAAAAAGGAGTGTGTGTGTGAAGAAAAAAAAAAAACAAACTAAAACAAAAAAACTCTTGTATTCATTTGAAGGCAGTTCAGTGTCAGTGTGTATATTCTTGTACTGCTCCACAGACTATGGGTAATTCCAGCTGCTGCTGTGTGCTCCTGAATGCTAAGCTGCATTTATGAGGATGCCCAGCAGCCTCTTCCCAGGCTGAACTTACCCTGTGCGTGAAATGCAAACTGAAATGCAGTCACTTATAGAAATAAACAGTGGACTCCAGCTCTTTCCTTTGGGAGCTTTGTCTAAAAGCACATACCATCAAGAATAATTATATACTTAAAAACAACTTCACAGAAGTCCTTCTGAACTTGTTTCTAGTTTCAGCCAGCTACTTTTTTTGAGAACAAATAGTCCTTAAGGGTCTAAAGCAAAATACGCCATCTCAGTGCCCCTAGTTTTGGCACAGGTAATTCTTCATCTCACCCCCTGATACCCCTCCAGTGCGTTTCTGTTTGCTCCTACCTCTAGTTTTTCAATACGTTTCTTGTGAGATGGTTCTGCCTGAGGTTGCCAGTCAGTGAACCACAGAAGCATTAACTTTAAGTGAGCAAATACATCGACCAAAGGAAGTGGCTTCAAATCATTTGTGTGCTTTGCTGAACTGTGGCCTAGGTGCATTTAGTCCTTGTCAAGCCCCTTTCTCATTTCTCTGCAAGCTGATTTTGAACCTACCTTTAACTCCATTTTGCTATCACAGTTTCCTGGCTTCTCCTTCTCTCTTCCCCCTCCACAGTTAAGTGTCTGTGTTTCAAATGATGTTTCTCTAGTCATTCTAGCCTGCTTTTTCCAAACTGCATCTTGCTTTTGTTTTCCACTTTCCATTCATATCTCACTAAACCCATTTTGCTCTCGAGTCTGTCCTACAGCACCAAACATTTCCTGTTCAACAGACCCCCTGCCTCTGCTCTCCCTCCTGCCTGGCTCACCCCCAGCCCCATGCTGTGCCCACCTCTTTCCCCCTTCCTTGTGTGCAGCGATGGGCTGTGAACACACAGTAGCGTCGTGCTTGGTTCTGTCAGCTCGGCTTCCCAGCCGCATTTATCAAAATTATCCCACAGTTCCTTGCAGAGTCGAATATTAATAGGGTTCATTTAAAACCAAGAGTGTTGCTAATGCTTTTCTTCCTATGCACTAAATGGGAGGAAACAAGAATTACCCAAACAAGCACGCACACAGAAAGTGGGGCTGTTGGGAATAGTTAATAAGGCAAGTGAAACTGTTGGCAGAGGGGACACGGAGCAGAAGCAGCAGGACACGTGTGTCGAGTATCCCCGTTGTTTCCCCCAGACCTAGGGGCAAGGCTGGTGGAGTGCCCCTCAGGTGCCAAGGCTGCATATCTTCTCCTGTCTGATACAGCTCTGCCTCAAAGCTGGGGGAAACCTGCTGCTCTCTTTGCTATAAAGGCTGAGGGGAGAAAATTGGAGGTGAACTCAACCTGGGGATGAGAAGGGAAGACTGAAGGATAGTTAGGCAGGGTGCAAGCGCAAAAAGATGCCCCCATGCCATTTGCTCCTTGTCAGAAGGTCTCTCTTATTCAGAGCTACTGCAGCTTTTTGCCATTCCCCACTCACAAGTCCAGCCACAAAGGTGCTGAAATCCTCCTGCTTTTGTGGTTGCAAGGTCCTGTGTGCCAGACCGTGCATCCTACTGTTCATCACCCTAGCCCAGAAACCAGAACAGGCTCTTTCCAAATGCCCCAGCTCAGTTCAAAACTGAACCTCCAATGGGTTTGTAATAGAGAAAGAACACAGGATGGCATGGTGTGCTGGAAAAGACTTAACATGCTCTCGAAGTTCCCACAGGTATGTACCACACTGCCATCAGACTGAGATTATCTACTGCATTATCTTGCCACCCACAGCAGAGGGGTGGGATAGCAGGCAGCCATCAGCGCCCTGTGGGGGGAGAGAGAGAGAGAAGGAACAGCTGCAGCTCCATGGGAATACTGAGAAGTGCCCACACCAGAGAGAATTCATCCAGCACTGCCTTCTGTCCCAACATCCCATGTCACAGACCATGCTACTCTTCACTACCTCTGAGAGTTTGGTTTCAGCAACTTGCCTCACTCAAGTCTCTACCATGGTTGGCCAAACTCAGCTACATGAGCCCCAGTCACATCATCTCCTATGGCTTCTAGGAGACAGCTGCTTCTCACATGCTCCACGCCTCCCAGCTCATGAGGACACATATCCTTGTATCCTACGGATACCCCCCAGTTTGAGAAATGTCTTGGCCCTTTGGTGCCCTTATCTTCTCTAAGGAAGCTGGTGTCAGACACCCTGGGTCTTTTACCTTCCCTTGTCCGGGGATCAACAATGCTCAACCAGTTCATAAAGCAGTCCTCTGCTGTTCCTTTGGTTCATCCCTGAATGCAGCACTGGAGCATTTATTTAGTATTGTGAAATGTAGCAGTCAGGGAACTTAACTCTGTTCATGCTGCTATGGATAAGAGCAGAGTTTGACCTCTGCCTTTTGGGAATGGCCAGATCGCTGTGCTGGAGACAGATCCTTGTGATGCTCTGCAAATCCTTCATGCTGAGCTCTCTCCTGCCTTTTTTCCTTCCTCTATTGACCTTTGCTGCTCTGCCAGCTGTCATGCTTAAAACAGCCCAAAGTGCTTTGTGGTTCTCACATGGAGATCTCCAGAGAGAGGCAACTTATGCCAGCTGCTTTACCCAGGTTTTTCCTCATTCTGTTCTGCCTAGCCTGCGGAGCCATCCCTGGCTTGGGGAAGTGGAGGATCAGAAAGAACATCTCAAGTACTTAAAAGCACAATGATCAGTACCTCTGTGCAATTAAAAAGGCCGATCCAGCCCTTCAATGCTATGCTTTATAGCGGCTCTAGCAATAATGAAGTCATAAAAAAGCTGGTGTAATTGGCACCAATGCAGGCCAGCTCAGTCCTGGAAAAAAGTGTTCATTCCTAGGGAAGGATAATATCACTTCTGTTTTCTCCAGCCTTTGACATATTCAGTAATCAGAAAGGGAACAGGGACTTAGGGAATGCCAAGGAAGCCTAGAGAAAAGTGTTTGCATTTAATTAAAGATTGTGAGACAGCGAGGGCTTATGAGAGGTTGTCCATTCCCACAAAACCAGGAATGTCAGACCAATACATGCTAGCAGGTAGTCCTAGTAATGACTTAAAGGGTTGGCATGGGTAGTCCAGGGAAAGATGGTATTTATTTCTGGGGGGAACAAGAGGAAGAGAATGGAGGCATGAGATTAGGCTTCACAGCCTAATGGGAAACAGCAAAAGGGATCATTTTTTATTGGTATGAAGGTTTCTGGGGATGTGCATGTAAAGGAGGAGTGGGATGAGAAGAAACAAACAAAAAGCCTTGTGACTTCTGGAGCTTTATGGAGCAAAACCAGATCCTGAGCAGAGTTCATTTAAATTTGCAGTTTTATAGCTGTTAATGTGATTCCTGGGGAAAAAAAGAGAAGGGTGTTAGCAGCAGTGACAATGAAGTAAATCACTTAAATGGGAGCAATCGTGCTCCCCAGTCTTCCTGCCCATCAGTTGGTTTGACTGCCAGTGTTTGTAAAGGGAAGGACGTGATGATTTTGATGCTCCTCATTTCAAGCGTTCCCAACATGAAACCCCTTGTGTCTCCTTTCAAGCCACCTTCATGTAAATCTCCATCAACTCCATGGTTACGTCAGATTTATACCTCTATAGCTAAGACTTAGTGGCCTCCTGTGCCCCTGCTCCCTCTTCGCTGTTGAGAAGAGTGGTTTAGGTACATAAAGGTATGGCTTTTAGACTCCTTTTCATATAATACTTTCCAGACAGTTTTACTGTGTTTGAGATTCTGCAAGGATTTCCAGAGGCTGTTTTGACCAAGTCGAATGTGGGAGCAGGGGGGGGAACAAACAAAACAAAACACAAGACCTTTCCTGCACAGTTGTTTCACAAGAGGACAAAATTTAATTGCAAAGTGAATTGGGGAGATCAGAGCAGCAGTGGCTGCAGGCAGTGAGGGGGAAGTTCAGTGCTAATAAATGAAATGTCCCTGATCCAAGGAGAGAAAATAATCAGCATAGCTATAGGACAAACTTGGGACATGACACCAGGCAGCAGCACCTGCCAAATTAATATTGCCTCTTTAATTTTGTCCAGCTATCCTGTTAAGCCCTTTTTCTGTAGCTGGGTGCTATGCGCCCTGCTGACTCAGGGGAAGGAAGGGAGCTGGGGCAAAAGAAGGAGCTCAGAGAGGAGGTTCACAGCATGCAGAGCATTTTGAGAATCTCCTTGTTGTCTTGTAAGCCACGAGAAGACACTACAGGCATTCAGCCAGCCTTGGAGCTGATGCTGGATGCTGGGACCCAAGTATCTCAGAGCCCTCTGTCAGCAAACTCTGCAGTCCTGCTGCCTTGAGGGCAGAGTACTCCCCAGCTAATTCTGCTGTAGTTTTACTGTCAGAGATCTTGGGTGGTTGCACTGCTCCTAGGGAAGCCAGGTAATACCCATTGCTCTTCTCCAGGCCATTTGTGGACAAGGAAGCTGGGCTTTCAGAATGATGCCGTCATTCCCATTTTCTTCCTCCCAGTTCCCCATGGCCGATGGATGTTGAACTCCTTAGGTTGGAGAGAAGCCCATGCACCTGTTGGCTGTAGAGACCAGTGCAGTGCTTCCAGCCCTTGCATACCCACGCACAGTCGATCCCACGTGCTTCTGGAGCCGTTGTAATACTGGTGGCAGGCACTGCCCTCCAGGGTGGGATCTCCAAAGGCTCAGCTCCTCATGTGGGGAGACATGAAAGCATTCCCTGAGATACTGAGGGCTGAGAAAGCCTTCTCCCTCAGGCTGTGCCTACCCAGGTGAAATAAAACCAAGCACAGAGCAGTACATGCCTTTTCCTTCCTCTCTCCCCGAATGCCCCTCTCCATTTTGTTATCCAGCGTGATAAGGCTCAGAGCTCTGGCTTCAGATACCTGAACAGGAGAAAGAAAGGACTGGAAGATTTTTTTTTCAAGCTGTACATAACATAGTGGTATTTAAGAGTTGTGTAGACATAGTGCTTAGGGACATTATTTAGTTGGGGATAGTCAGTGTGAGGTTAGTGATTGGACTCGATGATCTTAAAGGTCTTCTCCAATTGAGGCATTTCTGTGATTCTGTTTAGCAGTAGCCTTGAGCGCCTGGTCCATGAGTGGGGGGCACAGGGGCAGCAGTGGGAGGGCAGGGAAGGAACAGACAGATGGATGCTGGACGCTGCAAGTGTGATTTCTAGCTTGCCTTTAGGTGAAAAGAGTGCTGCTGCCATTCCCACTGGGGCCAATTTGCTGTTGCTGCTCTTATCTCTGATGTTCATCAGGCTGCAGTGACAAACCTCCTTTGTCCAGGAAGTCATCTGAACCCTCTCTCGTCTCCTCCCACCCTCAGCTAGCAATGGAAAAGGGGACAATACACATTCGCCTGTCAGGACAAGGAGAGCTGTTCTGCTAAATTGGAAATCTAGCTTGAGAAAGAGTAGAAGGAAACCTTAGGTATCGAAACCGGCAGTCCACCTATTGCCCTGTGATGTGCTTATGTACCTGAAAGCTGGCCTCTCAGGTTAGGCTCTGAATTTGTTATTGGATATTCTGTGTGTGGGTGTGTTAGAACACTCAGTTCATAGAATTGCACTTTTAATGTGTAAAAAGTGCTTCTTCTCAGACCCTGTGACCCTGGGATCTAAGCCCAAAATTGAAAATAGCAATGACAAAAGCACTCACATCCTTTGTGGTTTTCAGCAAGCCCCTTAAATTCTCTGGGTCCCATTGCTTCTCCCTTCTTCACCTCATTGTCTTTAAAAAGGGAACTATACTAACCTTCCTCAAATAATGTTGTTTCAAGCATCCTCCTTACCACTTTTCTGACGGAAAAAAAATACATTTCAGGCTGAGTTGCCATGTTTTATTGAAGCCCAGCTGCTTTTTTTTTTTTTGTAAGATTTTAATATTTAATTTTGCCATTTTGCAATGAACACCATGCAGAATTAAAACCACACTTTTGTGAGTGAACTAATACTTCAGATTCCTTATTTAGCTCTTAGCTAACTAAAAAATAGACTTCTTTTCTAACATTTTTTTTAACATTTCTAACAGACTTCTTTACATTTGGCATTTGTATGGTACAGACTAAGGAACATAATTTCATTTTGTTTATTCCTATTCAAACTAGTGTACTGTCCACGGGCTTTAATAAGTCCTTATGAGTTAAGGTTGTGAACGAAGGCTGAGAGATAGTCTCTGCCCTGCAGAGTCTGCAGTTACAATGGACCAGATAAAAAAGGAATGGTACAAAAAAAATCATTGCTACTCCCAGTGAGCTGAGGTGTATGGAAACTTGCCCGAAATAAGAGCAAATGAGTGGCAGGGCCTGGCTCTGAACTGCTGTAATCAGTAGAATATTCTATTTTTGATAACTTCCTTGTCTTCTCTGTCCCTTGACACCCCTGTCCATTCAGAATTTTTTAGCATACATAAGCATACATTTTTTACCATACATACATTTTCTGCTTCTTTTTGCCCAGTTAAGTTTTAAGTACCTTAAATTAAGGAGTTGGAGGAGGCACAAATGGACCACAGGTGATGGGAAGAAGGGACAGAAAAAACTACTTACTTCTTTTCATTCCTGATCAGTTATTCTCTTTGGATTGCTTATGCTGTTTTGTCTTCCCTTTTTTTTTTTTTTTTTTAAATACAAGTATTAAATATAAGGGAAAACAGCTGCCATAGGCGATAAGGTAGTCTTTCAAATATTGTAGTCTTGTAATGGGAATGCAAAATTAAAAGGATTCACAGCCATGAAACAGTTAACACTTTCAAATGCAGTCCTAAGGCCTTCTGCATGTGCAGTAAGGAGGGCCAATTCTGGACGAGTTTTCAGAAGCGCAGGGGGGACAATTCAGCACGGTTTTAGCTGGGGAGTGAAATGCCAAGCACTTCTCTTTCTAACAGCAAGTGGTGTCGAGCAGTCTCAGATGAAGGCTTAGCCATATTGTGGAATAATGTGGAATGAGCATTGATCTAGTATGGTCTTTGTGTTGAAGTGAGACGTTGTGCAGGAGCTGCTGTATTGTCTTTTTTTATCTTTAGACTTAGCAAGCTGAGGAATGCCTCCCCTGCTTTTTTCTACATCTTTTGGGTGCTGTAGCAGGCCCAAATGGCTTGTTGCATTGAATATGTAATCTTCAGGGAACCACATGGTGCCTTAATAATTTGTCTGAAACTTTACTCTTCTGGCATGTAATTTGTCTAGGTCCTAGGGAGTTTGCTGTCACCCTTTACTTCTTCAGCATTACTGTTAAGCGTATTGAATGTATTAATTTCAGTGTTCTTCCCTCTTCTTCCATGTGGTTTATTTGGCCTCAAATGAGGGAAGTGTTATACTTGAAGCATTATTTAAGTTGATATACTTTATCCCATCTGTGAAGATAGATATGGGCTGATGTGCCATCCCCAGTACAGATGTATGCTACATTGGGCCTTCGGTGACATTTCTATCTAGTTAATAGTGTGCCAAGCTGCTTTACCATTTACTCTTGTCTTGCGTTTAGACAACTGTCAGTTTTACATTCCTCAGCATTTTGAGTTTTTGATCCAAAGTTGCACACCCATTCTGTCTGAAAAGATGTGCAGGTCTCCTCACCCCCCATGATCTTGCCTAACCACAAGCTGATTTTTTTTTTCTACAGTACAGCTAACGGCATTTTTTGGTTCTTTTCTTTCTGTCCCTATACCTAATCCCAGCATACCCCTTTATGTTTACCTGCCCCGATGGATATTTGCAGCTCCTCCCAGTTGAGCATCATCCACCACTTTCATTAGTAAGCTATTTCTTCAGGCTCATTAATGAAGATGTTAAATGAAAGCAGACCTCGCATGGATTCCTACAGCACCTCACTTACACACCTGCTTACAACTTTGCTCTTACATGCCCCTTGTCATTATCCCTTGTTTATGGTTCTTCAGGCAATTGCCAATCCGTGACAGTGCTCCTAACCCAAGACAGATTGAATTAAATTTGTTAGCAGGAGTTCATGAAGCACAGTATTAAACATTGCATCCTTTGAATTCCCTTCAACCATGAATTTTAAAAACAGTCTAAAAATAGCATCATAGGACATGCATAGAACAAACTGGACCCTCACAAGTTACAGAGTTGTGGGTTGAGAATAGATAATAAATATTGTTAGCATGATGAATCTGGAAGACTGCCCTGGCTCAGGTCTCATCATCTCCAGAACTGACATTGCTTGTGTCATAGTGTCAAGCCTAAGCTACCTGATTTGGAAGTTTTATTTGGTTTATAAGCCACACTAGTTTTCTCCTTTGAATTAATAATTTAATTGCTGGTATAAACAGTAAGTTATAGCTTTGCACTTATCCTTGCTCCAAAAGTGGATTCCAAACTCCGTGCTACAGTGCAGGGTGAGAATTGCACCAACAATCTTCCTGTCCCAATCTTCTTCAGGGAAGAATCACACTTTGGTACTAATCTTTCCCTAGTGATCATTACTATTTATTTATTTTCTATATTTCCTACAATCTACTGACTCTCCAAGGACATGACTTTGAAGGAGTCCCAAGAGGTCAATGTACGAGAAGAGTAAGCCTAAGGGGAGAGAAGAGCTTGTCAATATTCCTATGAGCATTTCCTAAATGGCACAAGCCAAAATGGGAGTGGTCAGGAATATATTACTGTGAATGATGATTCAAAAGAAAATGGTGAAAGTAGTGATCAGAAGATGTGAGGTAGCCTCCTATTGGAAGATCAGTTCTGTCGGCGTCAAAGCGTTTTGCAGGAGCCTGGTGATGCAACAAATTTTTTTGACAGATGAGTGTCACAACAAATCATTTTAACTTTCTAGTTCCATTTCACTGATGTCAAAATGTTTAACTCTAATGAGGCAAAAAGGTTTCATTTTGACTGTACCATTACATTTAATTTTGTTTAGATTGGCACGTTAATTTTGATAGCATATATTTATACCTAATGTTGCAAATTGTTACAAAGCAGTGGGAAAGAACCCCCCTTTCCATGCTTTTGAAATACAGACTTCAAACATTTTCAGAGTTAAATTTTAACCAGTGACAGTGACATCCTCTCGCCGGGGCAAATGTCCTACCCCATAGTGGCTAGTCAGCCTTCAGATATTTCTACCGGAGCTGTTTCCATTTGAGTTCCATATACTTCTGGAGTTCTGCATGCCTTGTCACATATAATTAGCAGCTGTTGAGTGAACTGATCAGTTAATTTCCATCTTGTACTCAGATGCATTTAATCCATTAGCTGATGATTTGCAGAGATTTTTCTCCTGCACATTTCCTCACCTGTGTTTTACCAATAGTTAAATTGATTGGGTCACCATTAGTCACTGCTTCTCCAAGCCCTGCTTCTTTGTTTGCCTCCTTCCAGACCATGTGGTATTTTAACAAGCACATGGCACCTCAGTCATTTAAATGTCATCATGAATGTCACCTCTTTTCATTTATTTATTAATCGGCATACCTACTATTGAATGGTCTTTCCAAATAAAAGTCGTAGCTTCTAAAATGATCCCATCACTGCTTTACAATACTTTTATCTGTTCCTTGGCTAGACACAGATAAAGGCAAGCCACCTTTGAGGCATCCTGGGCTCCTCAGCAGTTCCAGGAGAGCAAGTTGGTCACAGTTGGTTTTAAAAGGCTTTTTGAAACCTTGGAAGAGAATTTTTCTGGCTAATACTGTTTACTCTGCAAGGTATCATGTCTTCAAATTAGGTTTTCTAAAAATAGGCCTAGAATACAGGTCTGGTCTTTGCAAAAGCACAACCCTGGTCAAACTGCAGGGCAATGAGTCTTCAACTCAGTGTCTCACAGGCACCTGCCTCAGCTGTGGTCCTCTCTGTTCTCTTGGGCAAGTCACATCACCTCTAAGGTGCTTCCTGTTCCTTTCCTGTGACACTGGGATCATGATACCAGCCCTTCTCATGAACTTTTAATGTTTGACAGAGGATCCTGCTTTCCCTGAGAAAGAGCCTCTCTGGTCACGGTCCTTAGGTCAGTGCTTCTCATCCTGGCTGGCTTGAGTGGAAATAATTAACGGATGTACCTTCCATATACATGTACCTCCTCAGCTGGACAGAAAGGCTGTCTGACATGCTTCCTAATGTCTAGTCTAAACCTGCACTGCTTTGAACCATTGCCATGCATCCTATCACTGGATCCCAGGGAGAGGAGCTCAGCACCTCTCTCTCCACTTCCCCTTCTGAGGAAGCTGGAGAGAGCCATGAGGTTGCTCGTCAGCCTCCTTTTCTCCAAACTAGACAAACCCAAAGTCCTCAGCTACTCCTGACAGGACATTTCTTCCAGCCCTGTCACCAGCTTTGTTGCCCTCCTCTGGATGCATTCAAGGACCTTCAAATCCTTGTTAAATTGTGGAGCCCAGAACTGCACACAGTACTCAAGGTCAGGCCGCACCAACGCTGAATATAGCAGGATAAACCCCTTGTTTGACCAGCTAGTGATGCTGTGTTTGATGCACCCCAGAATGCAGTTTGCAGTGATGTCATGGGGAAGATCTGATATTTCCCTGGTGCCCAGGCCTCTTGGAGCTGTGCTACAGGCTGCTTGTAGGCTCAGCTGAGCACTAGGCTCTTCTCACTCCTAGTTCCTTCACCGAGTCATCTTCCCCCTCCCATCTGTGACTCCCAAGAAGTCTGTGGACTTCAGGAAAACCAAACCTGTTGTCGAGAGAGTTACATTCACTATACGGTACACATACCTTCCCCAGGAAATTGCAAAGTGCCCTCAGAATGAGAAAGGTTGGAAGCTAGTGGTTTAGATAATTTAAATGAAGTTTAAAGATCACAAGGAACCCAAAGATCACAACTCCTGGAAAAGAAATGTCCACTTTACTTGAATGAGGGACATACCGGTAATTTCCCAGTAGGCCAAGCCCAGCTTCCACTGAGCAAACAGTGAAGCAGATTAAAGCTGCCCTCAACTTTAATACAGTGCCACAGCCCGAGGGCACTACAGCTGGTCTGATTTGGGGACCAGTCAGATCAGAACAGAGCTCGGCTCAGTGAGATCCCTGTTCTCATTTGATATCAAATTGAAGGCAGCCAACAGAGCTACACCACACAGCTCAGGGGACCCCAGTCAGGACAGCTTTGTTGTGGCTGTTTGGCAGCTTTCAAACCACCATCCAAATGAGAGCTCTCAAAGAGGCTGAGAGTTTCAGGAGCAAATGGCAGTATGTGTGTTTGTGGATATATGAGTATGTATGTATCTATGCATATGTACACACTCTAAGTATGCATACATTTTATATGTATATACACACACAGAGATAGCCACATATGATAGTTTTATGCCATATATATTATTTCTCCGCATGGAGAATTTCTCTGCATTGGAGCATTTCTCCGCATTGTCAGATGCTATGCATGTTCACACACGCTTCTACCCAAACTCTCCAAATACCCTGGGCAGTTGTAAGTCTTCAGTGTTTCACTCAAACTGAAAAGAGTAGCTTCTTGACTTGTGTGGCTGAGTCAGAATTTCTCCCTGTTCTCCGATACTTCTGCCTGAGAGAGGAATCTGGGTTTCTTCCATGCCTCCCCTCTGCCCAAGCCTGGGGCATCAGCAGAGCATGCAGCAGCAGAGGCCAAGGGAGGAATGAATTTTGGAGCATGTGGTGTCCTCCTCTTTCTTGGTGCAGAACCTCCTTTTCTGGTGGTTGGTTGAGATCAGGTCATTGCAAGGAAGGGTCAGTGGATGTCTTGTCACATAAACATAGACATCTTTGGATGGCTACAAGTGAGGTCAACAGAAGGTCTCGAGTTGCTTTGGAAATCAGCCTCTGCAGCTCCTACGCTCCGTGGCTGATAGGAGAGAGTTTTTGGCAATAATTGACCATCTTCCATGACCACAGGGATGGCAGAAGCTCCTGTTTTGGGAATGGTGAGTTGGGGGAAGGAAGAGAAAGGAGTGAAAAGGTAGATGCATTTCTCAGACAGCTGGGGCAGATGCTGTTCAGTTTTGGAAGTTTTAATAGTGGGGGGATAGGAAACATATACGTACCCCTTGCCTGGGTGGCTCTGGGCTCTGCGTTCTGCTGCCTGGGCAGCAGGTGAGGGCATCATACCATTTTTTTTCCCATTCCTCAGTCACATCCAACAGACTTCTCTGGAGTTCTGGAGGATGGCAGGAAGCTCCTCTTGAAAGAAATGTGCAGGATCCTTTACCAAGTTAATGACAATCTCCTTAGCTCTGCGGGAAGGCACCTCAGTGCAGTGCTTCCCTGGTACAGCCAGCCAAAGCTGTTTGCATCTCAGTGCTGTGCTTCCAACTTCAAAGTCATCAGAGGGCAGTTTCCATCTCTACTTTCCTTCATGTTCCCTCGGCCCTGCGATGCTGACCATGCTCAGTGACCTTTGCCTTCTCTCACACCGGGGATATTTGGCTAGTTGTTCTCAATTTCTTCTCTCAAAACCTCCAGGGATGGACCAAGGTACACAGCAGTATGCCAAGGCATGTGTCTGCCCTGTTCCCCTTGGACCCCAGCAAGCCTCTCCCTTGCAGTTCTCCTTCTTGAACCAGGTCTCTGTTGATCTCTTTACATTCTCTAGCGCAACTGGGTGGACAGCTTGAATCCAAAACAAGCTTTCCTGCCCAGCGTGATGGAGAAGCACCTCTCCTTCCCCATTGTCACTACTTCCCTCCTGAGGTGACTAATAAATTGCTCTGAGTCTTTAAATGGGCTGTTATTTCTTCCTTCCATCAGCACGCTCTCACTCTTGACTCACAGTACAGCTTCAGCTTCAATGAATTTATTGGCATGACAAGGTACACAGGTGATGCCAAAGTTGACAACTTAATTCATCAAGTGCTACTGTCTTTTTCTCATCTACACTCTTCTGTCGTCCTTTCCTCTTTCCCCCTCCTCAGCTCTCCTTTCTTTCTTTCTGTCTGTCTGTTTCTCCCTCTTTCTGTCTGTTTCTCCCTCTTTCTCCCTCTAATAGCCTCCCCAGGTAATAGTTAGCTATCTCGCACTCAAGACAGTCTGTCTCTCTTGACAAACAGAGCCGTCAATCAGAGAGCTCACCAGAGAGGGAAAGGACTTGGTCTTTACAGCACGTTGGCTATTTTCTTGCCTCTGCCGCATGCGTGGGGGTGGGGGTTGAGTGCAACGGTCCTCAAACAGACTTACAGAGGCCACACTTGCTTTAAGGTTGGTTTGGGACTCCAGAAGAGCAAGCTGTTGTGTCACAGGGACAGAGGAAAGGAGAAAAGTCCATCAACCCCAAATGTGTATAGGCAGGTAGAAGTATCATTTAAGAAGAAATCCAACATCTTGACAAAATCCCCCCAGAGGATAAAGTCTCTGTTAAACAGAGTGGGAAATGATGTCTCCTTCTCGCCCCCCCAATCCCATAATCCTTTGTTGGCACAGCAATTGCCAAAGCATATAAAGAAAGAGACAGATCCCTCAGGTATCTGTCAGCACTAGATACAATCTACCCAGGACAGTGTGTGTGTGGCATTTAATCCTCCATACATCAAGCGTATGCCCAGGATATAGTGTCACACTGTATTTGCACTGCATCCCTTGTGCCTATTTGTCATGAGTGTCTGTGCCCCATCCAGTGGCAGGTTGATCCATAGTGTGATGCCATCTTGGTTATATCTCTGCTTTTCCTTGGGCTTTGGCAGAGTTTTCATCATTGCGTTCTGATGCAGAGTTTCTTTATTTTTTTTATCACTCTTTGTACTTTAAGGAAATCATTTTTGCAGACTCCAGTATATCATGACCATCAGAATAGAAAGTGTATGAGTGTATCCCTATCATCCATCAGTATCCCCAGCTATATTGATTACACTTCTATTCCTTTTTCAGTTTGCACAATGTTTAGTGGGTCCTGCTTTTTCCCTTGGGTCTATGAACAGCAGGGCTGATTCTCTCCTCCTCTGCATTCCTTTTCACGTAAAAGAGTATTTTATCTTTACTTTGTGCCGGCAGTGAAGAATCAGGTGTGTTTTGTCTGCCTGTGGAAAGGTCTGCCTTGGGTTTGCTGTGCCAAGGAATTTTGCGGCATAATAATTCTTCGTAAGGAACTCCCCTTAACGCTCTGAGGCTTTGCAGATATTCCTCCCCTGCTCCTCCTACTCACCGGCTGGAGCTCTAGATGGTGAGGCATCATACCTCTTATGACACCAGTCGGGTACCAGTCACTGGGGATGCCATACAACTTGCACACAGTAGTTCCCTAAGAGTGAGAGGGGGAACTGAGCCTTAGAAAGGTGGAGTGGCTTACTCAGGATTATAGCACAAGTGTGTAGCGGAACAATCACTGCACCAGACCTACCAAGTCCTTCACAAAGTCATTCCTCCCTTCATTTTTTGGTAGCATTGCTTACCCTGTCAACTGTGATACTACAGGTGCTCAGATGTGGGTGTGCTGTTAGAGCAGAGAGACATGGCTTATGTTTTCCATTGGACTTAGGTTTTGATCCCCTGCTGCAGTGGAAGTATTTGAAGTTCTTCATTAGTAGTCTTTGTCGATCAGCAGAGGAGATCACCCCATTCTTGCTCTCGAGCCAGTAGCAATGGATTTCTGGGGTGAGGAGTATTTGCTTGCAGAACCTTAGACGAATGTTGTCTGTCAAGCTGTTGTCTCACTCAACAGAAAGGTGCTGGCGACCTTTTCTAGATGTATCCTCATCCTCCTGAAAGGACAATGTCTACCTATTTCTTCTCAGTTTGATACTCACTATTCCAGAACTTCTTAGAAAATTTTGCTGCTTCTTTCTTGTAGGCACCCGTATTTATTACTACCCCTGGGCATCTGACAGCCAGCTTCCTCCCAGCCTCTCACAACAATTTGGGTGGGTAATCCCACTCAGCTCCAGTGGAAATTGAGTACCTGAACCTCTTGTCCCCTGCATTTCTCTGCAATCCTAGCATATAATATGCCAGTTATCTCAGTTTGCTAATGCTGAGAGACCAGCAAAAAAATTCTATGAATTTTGAAGAGAGCAGACTTGAACCCCACTGGGGGAAAAGAGACAGCCAGGGGTTTTATGTGTTTTGGTAAAGCTGCAGGCTACACGGAATAAGCCTCATGCCTGGCAGTCTGGGAGAGATTCTCCTTTAATTTAAATGGCACCGGGAATGTGTTTACAGAGCAAAGCTCTTGGAATCCATCCCTCCCCTCCCTTGCGGTTGTCTACATGCATACAGCACATCTTTACCACGCAGCAAAGCTCAGAAAAGGAAACAATGGGAAACTTCCAAGATGTCAAGGTGCTGCTGGACGTGGCTGAACCAAAACAGAGCACTCTCTTGGCAGGGAAACTTGGACAGAGAAACTCTCTTCCTCAAATAACCTTGGCTCTCCGTTGGTTTGTGGGAAGGAGATCACCACAGTCACATCTCAGGTCTAGCCAGCTGCTTACTTTGTTTGAAGACGCCTTTACTTCAGGAGCACTGTATTAGTTTTTTCCTCTTTTCTGCTGGATCAGACTTGTACAGATGAGCATTTCTGAAAGAAGGGATTCTTTGCCTTGAACTCTTTGGCTTTCCCTTCTCAGATGGCTGATGATAACACACTGGTCTTTAGAAAATACGCTGCTGCAGCTATCACCATGCTCAACAATAGCAAACAATTGAAGGTCTCACAGCTGGCATTTCATAACTCTGTGTGCTGGCCACCATTTGTGGATCCAGCAACAGTGACGATGCAGGAATGTGCTGAGCAGCCCAAGCTGAAAAAATGTGGAGTTGCACTTTCAGTCTCTTTCGCGCTCAAAATTTGTGATTTTTTTGGAGATGGGGATTTGTTTCATGTTCGTTTTTGCTTGAAATGTTTTTTGTGGGGCTTTTGGCATCAGAAGAGGCAGCTGCACTCTGCTAAGACATTTGTCTTCGGATTGCTGGTCTGACTACTCAGTGAAGCATTTATGGTGGTTTGTGTTATAAATTGTCCATCACTTGCTGAACTGGACAAAGTGAATCCTCTTAATGGGGAAACAGCAGTGTTTTCTTACCAGACTGCTGTCCTAGGCCATGAGTTGGAGAGTTATAGATCAAGGACAATGTACAGTACTTTACAGCTTCTCCAAATCTGTGCACTTAACACAAGAGTGAATTTTATCTGAAGCATGTAAAGGTCTGAGGATGGGATTATTTGCTTTGTTCTTTATACTTTTGACTGGAAGCAAAACCAGCATTTCCAAAATGCCACACTAGCTTTCTGCTCCCCTAGAAGCCTGAAAGCAATCTTGAAAGGTGGTTACAGCAAGCTGTCCCACTCCATTTTGTTCATTTCCATGCATAAGGAAGGAAAGCTTGCTAATAAAAGATGTTTTACATGTACCACATGCATTTGATTTGAGTGAGAGGCTTGTCACTGAGAAGCTGTCTGTCTTGGTTGAAACTGAGACAGATCCTTGGGTATGTGGTCTGCACAAGACACTTAGAGTGTGGCTTATCGCAAAGGCTGTGGGATAAACCATGGGCAGCTAAAGGAATCCGAGAACAAGGTTTGGAGGGAGCTGTCTTTTCTTTTTAGCCTGTGTGTTGATGTCCATCAGATTGTTCTGTTAGTTGTACCAACATGAGCTGAACATAGGTAACTGCATAAGATCTGAAAACAAACAAACAAACAAACAAACAAAAACTTTGGCTCTGTTTCTCCTGCATGTAAAGCTATGATGGACAACCTTGTCTTCATCCAGAATGGGGTGTTAGCTGAAATGAACTTTCTCCCCTGCCTGCCTAATCAAGAAAATCCCAGTCATCTTCCTAATGCATAGAAACCCTCTCTGAACCTGTACCTCTTGCCCTGAAATGACACAGCTTTTCTCTGTGCTTTCTTCCCATGCCTGGCCTGTACTCCCTAGTTTGCTTCCCAAAGAAAGAGTTAACAGTCAGGAGCCAAGGACTGCTGGGTCTCAGTTAAAAAAAACAAAACAACTATAATCTTGCTTTTTTCTTTCAACTGGCTAATAAAGCATCCCTGTTCTGGCTTCAGCACTTCCTGGAAGCCATCACCCATTCTTGCTGCATAAGTATTTGTCCAAAGGCCACTAACATCAAAGGAGGAGCTCCCTGGGCTCTGAATCAAGCCCTAGAAAGGCTTCATAGTAGGCTTCAGCTGCACACCATGTACATCCAACATGCTTAATGTTTCCATGAAAAAGTTTTTCTTAACAAAATTCTCAGAGATGCTTTTGGAGGATCTGGACACTAAGGACAACTGTTCTCACATAATTTCTCTTCCAGGATGGCTGATTATATCTGCAGAATAAAAGATTTTATATTATTTCAGTCCCACAAGTAAATACTTGCCAGATTTAAAAAAACAGTCTGAGGGAATATATAAAGACACTTGAAACAAAGACCAAAAGCTGTGTACATCTGTAATCTTTAAAGTGTTTGGGATTACAGGCGGCATTCCAAGGGTTAATCCCTGGGGATTAGCATGGCAAACACTTCTGTTGTTTACACATGTCCTGTGAAGAAAGCTGTGTTTTCACAGCAGGCTTTTCTGGGAGGGTTAGCCATAAAATGCTTGCAGTCAGTTTTACAAGGGGAAAGAACCAGAGCAGAGCAGCGCAAGCGGCAAATGCATGGAGCTGTCCTTTAAAAAGATGAACCACAGATAAGTGGAACACTGCAGTCTCGGCATAAATTTGGTATTTTAATAGAAAAGAAAAAGAAGTTTTGTAGCAAGGAACCAATTCTTCATATCCAGAGGTACAAATGTGGTGATAAGTGGATATCAGGCATGCATATGGCTTGTGCTTCGTGCTTTCATTTACGTGCTGAGCATGCAACTAAGAACCTACCCTCCTGGGCTCCATCAGGATCCACAAACGTGGGTTTGTGACCTTGTGCTTGGTGGGAGGATACCAAAAAGCCAGGTGTGGTTGAAAAGCTATCAGCATTGGGCCAAGGCTGGAGCTCAGACTTGGAGCTGGGACTCCTTTAGGGTAGAAGGCTGGGGTCTGGGTTTAAAGTTGAGGTTCTGGGTTAGGAGCAGGAGTGACACTGCTTTTATCCCTGTCCCACAACGTCACACCCATGCACTGAAAAATAAGGTTGGCTTGTGACTTAAGCTATTTTTTTTCTCACTGTTTCTCTCTCAGTTAGGAAGCAAAATAATTTTTCTCCTGACAATTTAATGGAGACAAGTTTTTTTAAAAAAATAAAATGAGTGGGAATGAGTATGAGCAACAGAGCCCGGTTCTGTGCTGACTTTTCCAACAGCTCATAGATGGGACAATCTTAACAGCTGTATTCTCCATGCTGCATTCTGCTAAGAAACAACGTACTGGAACTGTTTCCCATGCAATTTTTTGTGGGAAAATAGTCCAGACACTTAACTGTATATTAGATGAGGCAAAGGCTTCCTATGGACAAAATGGTTTGGCTTCTCAGCTCTTACTCTCAAATGTGGCGAGCTCTGTCACGCTACCCAGCTCAGCAAACTGGGAGGGCTTTCCACATGGCTTTGATTTACAGCATCCTGTCTGCTTCTCTGCTCCCAGTCAGTGTAATATGCACAGTCCACATCTGGATTTAAATAATTTCCTGCGTGGCGTCTCAGTGGGTGAGGCTCAGCTGCACGATGGGGGAAGCTCACCAAGATGCGAGGCCTGAGCTAGCAGCCTCAGTGTCTCCTTCAGCCTGGCCTCTCTTGGGACCAGCAGTGATGCTCGGATGGAGATCTGCCACGCTGGGGCAGAGCAGTGTGGGGGCACATTTTGGTTGGGAACAGCAGATCTCTTAAGTGATTTCCGTGCTGGTCTGGGGATAGACCCTTCCCTAAAGGCCACCAGGGATGGACGTGGCAAGGCACCCCCTTTCAGACAATGGAAAGAAGCAGTTTTTACACCTTGTAAAAACACTGTAGTGTATTTTGAGAGGCTTTGGTTCTCAGGGGATTAAAAAACAAAACCAAGCCTTCAACATTGGCCTCTACTTCACCAGAAGCTTTAATGCCAAGAGAGGTACTGGCAGGGTGAAACAAGCCTAGGAGAGTAAGAAGGTCAGAAGGATGTCTCAGAGTCCACACTCTTTAATGAAGTTCAACAACTTCACTGTCTGCCCTCCCGCCCTGGTGACAGCTTCATCTCCCTCTGGCTGAGACTGCAGCATGAATCAGACCGTAAAAAACACATCTTGGGTCTCATGTCGCATTTTGTCTGCAAAGTGCTTCAGAAACATTAGCGTGCCGCATCCCAAAGGGTGTCTGGATTTTACTTTCCAGCCCTCAGCTTGCTCCCTTTGCAGACCTAAGCAGCAACAAGCTGTTTCTTGTTAGGGCTGTGAAGAGCTGTGATTAGCCTGCTGCACGCATAAGGGGGAAATTAAACCATTTAGTTGTGTTTAGCAGCCCAGCCCCTTCTTTAGGCCCTCTCTCCCTACTAAACATTTTAACTAAACAATGACTAATGAAGCCAATTTGCTGTCAATTAATTGCCCCAGGAAAGGACCCCTAATTGTGGTGAGCAAGGTGGCAGCTCTAAAGCATTCAAGGGCCATAAGATGGTCAGAATCCCCCCTGCCTCTGCCTTGGGGCTTATTAGCGTCTTTGTGTTTGTTGCAAAGTGCTGTTAATTGGGAGCTGGGGACAAGGAAATGAGAACTCTCGAGGCTAATTGATAAGGCACCTGCAGAGGGCTTTAGTGGCTGCAAAGTTCCTTTGACTTTGGAGAGAGGTCCTGATGTTTTCTTTTTGCTCTGCAAGCCAGGGGCTCCTGTGGATTAGTAGGTGGGAATCTTAATTTTCTTCTACAGATGGGGGTCCTACTTGCCAATAGAGAGGAAAGTAAATAGGCTGGAGGAAGCAACTAACTAATGAGGATATATGGAAGTAGTTATGGTGACTTTCTCCATTTGTATCCAAGGTGCCCTTTGTGGGACAAGTAGAGCACTTAAATGGAGCTCATGGGCTTTCTTATTTTCAGTATTATTTGCTTCTGTGTCTTGGAGAGATTAAATAGCTTTTGCCGTATGTTTGGTGTGTAGAGCGGGAATAAGAGCTCTATTTTTTTAAATGTATTTTGTGACTTATTGACGAAATACCTGACTTAATCAGTCTTGTAATTTCAGACTGAGGGGTAGCTGCCCCACAGTATAAGACTGCATCTAAGGGTCTTAAGCAAAGCTCTGTTTGCCCAAAGGGAGCAGACCATCTGACTGTGAACTTTGTGTGAGTGTGTTTAACTGGGCTCAGAGCCATCTTCCAACTAGATCTCCACATCCCTCTCTTCACTTTTTTCATCCTGCCATACCTGATTTGAGTTCCTAGTCTCATGCTTCCTGCTCTTGTCTCACAAACCCAGCCTCTTCCTGTGCTGAGGCTTGCAGAGCGCAACCAGTGCAGGAGCCAGAAAATGCTGCCCCATGCCTGAAAGTACCTCCTGCATATAAGTACCACAGTGGTTCCTGTTCCTTGCACTTTGTACCTTTGCAATATTTAGATGCTCTGATCAAAAGACAAGTATTTGAACTGTTTGTGAGCTGTGGCATGGCCAGTTCCAGTATAAACTAAGTTAGGATAAGACCTCTAGAAGCTTTGCTGGTTATACCTTTCAACAAGGGTGGCCTTGATGCTTTCCATCCCCCATTGCAGTCCTGGAAAGATATGCAGAAGCTGCCCTCTTGGATTTGAACTCACATCTCTTAACCATTGGGCTGACTTATTTGCTTGGAGATTAGGGATGTAGCACCATTCCTTGCCTACTTGCATAGACTTGAATGGTAAAGCTGATCTATCCTGCTCACATGATCCCAGGTAATATCTCAGGAGGAGTTTTGAGCTGTGAAGGGTTTTGGTCATAAAAGACAAGGATAACAACAGCAGATGTTTGCACATTCTCTTGTTTGTTGTTTCCTTACTGCCTCCCGTACGTGGCCCTTGGTTTGTAATAACCGCTATAGCGGGTGTCTTTGAGACACGGTAATGTTTTGTGGAAACAAATCACTTGCTCTCATCTCGAGAGCAACAGTGATTGCGCTGGGGGAGTGTGCTCTGCTCTATTTTTCATGTCTCAGTCTTTCTTATTATTTAAATTAATGTGAGTTGCAGTTGTCATGAAAGTGAAGGATTGACGGCAATTAACTAGAACGGGCTTGGTGCAAGCAGCTTCTGCACAAGCCTGTCCTATCTAGCTCTGTCACTGTGCCTTGCCTGGGATATGAATTCCCACACCAGCTCTGCCCTTGCACTCCTCCTGCCCTGCAGTCCCCAAGGCACCCAACAGCATCTCTGCCCTTGTCCTGCTCCTGCCTGGCAGGCCACCTGCTCTTCCAGTGTGATCTTCACAAGAAGAATGGCTGCTGGTTAGTTTGGGGGTTGTTATTTACTATCAGTGGCATGTCAGCTGAGATGCTGAGCTGGCATCAGGCTCGTCCTGTAGATGTGAAATGTAGAAGAAACAAATATGTGACTTTCAAGCCATTCTTCTCAGAGCTCATTTCCAGCTCTCTGGACTCTGTCCTTGCCATGGGTAGGGCATCCTACTGCTCTGGGGATGGAGCAGTGGGGTACTACACTGTGCTTCCTTTCACGTCGCTCCCTACCCCATCCAGGAGGAACCTAAGTGCAAAGTAATGGATACCCCATATTACATTTATGCTGAAAGGAAGGAAAAAATCTGGTGATTTTATTATTTTCAGCAGTACCAGAGAACCTGTCGGTGCTTTCCCATGGTCCCTGGAGCCAAAAGGGTCCAGCAGCAGCCTGGACTCCCTTGGAAGGACAAGTTGTTAGGCTGCATATGAATATGCCTGAAAATGCTGCTTAACTATAGTGCTTCCCCAGCTCTGCTTTTGCTTGTGCTAATGGTTCCAAGAGGCCAGACACAAAAGAGTTTTCCAGCTGAGGGTCAGCAAGAGATGGCTAGGCAAAAGGAGGCTGTGACACCCAGAAGATCCTGGTCCCAGGAAGTTTTATTCTCAGCAGTCCTTCTTCCAGCAGTCTGGGAACTGTGAAAACATAACACAACCCACACATGGGAAAAAATAATAAGGTCAAAGCTTCTCATTTTAAGACTGTCCTAAAAAGGTGTGTGCAAAGTAATGACAAGTGCCAGGGAGGCAATGCTAACTGTTGCTGGTGCTGACAGTTTTGGCATTTTAACATGCTGGCTTGACACCCTGAAAATTAAAAGTCTCTGACTTTTTTTATCTGAGTGAATTTACTGTCCACTAAGATACAGTCATTTTTAGTACTAGCTGGCTTTGGGTTCTAAGCAGACAAAACTAAACGAGGTCTTAAATTCACAGGGAAATTATTTCCTGCCCTGTTCCCCCTCCTCTCAGCCTTTCCTTGCCCTCTGACCAAGGTGGCAGCTGAATGGAACCAGCCATCATACTCCTAACAGGATTTCAACCTTGGATGCCCTTTTGAAAAAGTGACCAGACAGATATGACTGTCTGGACACATCCTCATTCTCTTGGGCATTTGAGCTGTGTGGTCAAATCTGTTTGCATTTGCTGAGTTTACTTGATCTTCTGTGAACTACAATGACTTGACGGCTTTGGATAGTGGCAGGGTACACATGTCCTAACTGCAACTCTGCTGCTGGTGCCCCGTAGTGCCTTTTGCTGCTCTCTCTGTGACTGTTTTGGCTGTCATCACAGCATTCTGCTAGGACCTTGGACTGGCTTACAGCTCCAGCTGCTAGTCCTGCTTGAGCTTAGTCCTTTTTGGGTTTTTTTTGTGTGTGGCTTTTTTTCCTGATGCAAATGTTAGCCCCTTGAGGTTAAGATAAAGCCCCCCAAACGTGGTCTAGCCAGTGATTGGTTCTACTCCTGAGTTCTCCTTACCCATGTTTGCCAGCACACCAGAGAAGCTGTGCTGAGGATGCTCCAAAGTCACTGTCCTTGCGTCCCATGACAGGGCAGCTAGGACACAACTCTTGCAAAAATAGCAGCCTCTGTTGTTCCTTCTCAGACTAAACCCCTCTGTCCTCTCCAGTGCGTGTTGGTCTCAGATCTGAAACACAGTATGTTCCACAGGTAGCTGTGCTGCTACAGGACCGGGGTGGCCCTCAGAATTGCTTTGTTCCCTGTAGTAAGATTAACAGTTTGGATTTCTGCACCAGAACTTGCAGGGCTTTCCCAGCCTGCAGCTCTGCTGGCTGGAGTGATGGGTCTGTATCTCCCGAGCTGTGAGACAGGGGAGGGACTCCCCTCATCCAGTATGACAGAAAGGAGAAGGAAAAAGTGCTTCCAATGGCATTAGCCATTGAAATAATCTCTGGGGAAGTGGTGGATTCTCCAGCATTAGATACATTTAAGATTCGGCTGGACAGGGTCATGAGCCATCTTGTCTTAGACCATGCCTTTGACATGTTTTTGCCAAGAAAGGTTGGACCAGATGATCCTTGAGGTCTCTACCAACCTGGTATTCAGTGATTTTTCTGAGTCCTGCTGACTCAGTGCTGTGCCAGTTCTCAGCGTGGTGCTGCAAGCAGCCTCTCTGCTTCAATGTGCCATGAAACATGAAGCCACAAGCTTTGGAGGAGGCAGGGTATTTAATTTCCCAGTGGCAGTATTTCCTTGCTGCTGCCCTTTATGCCATCTCAGGGTATTTGTTGGCAAAGGCATTTGCTTGCTTTCCAAGACCACTCAGTGATTGTTGTTTTGTACTTTCAGGCATTTACTGTGCAGAATGGGTGTGTGGTAAAGGGGGAAGAGGCACAAAATGGATCTACAGTCAGTGAAACTCTCATGTACCCCTCAATATAGTGGGATCAAATTCTTTGATGATATCAGTGTTCTCCAGCAATGTTTATTTTGTTCTGTTCTGATGCCTCCTACCTCTTCCTACCTGCACAGCCCACTGCTGATGGCTCGCAGTGACTCACTGATGTAAAACATAGTGTGGCTTGTTTGTCAGGTGGTTTTGCTTTGAGAGGAAGGGATTTATTTTCTGCTATGCTTTGCTTTACCCAGTATTGTGCTTTTAGGGAGGTATCCCTACTCTGAAATCCCTGCTCTCCAGGAAAGGAGACCCTGGCACAGTCAACCATTCTCCCAACATGCCTTGCTTTGGTTGCTTCACCATAAGCTCTTCAGCCATCAATTCTAGCTCTGGAGCAGCAAACCAGCTTCCAAGGCCCCTTCTCCTTTCTCCCTGGTGCCAGTTCAGGTTGCTGAGGGCCTCATGCAGGCGAGTTTTGCATATCTCCAGGGATGGAGTTTCCACCACCTCTCTGGGGAACTTGTTCCTGTTCTTGACCTCCCCAAAGTAAAAGCTTTTTCCTTGTTTTGAGTCAGAATTTTCCCCATGTTGCAGCTCATGTCTGCTGCTGTTCACTGTGCACCTCTGAGGAAAGCTTGCCCCTATCTTCTCTGTACCTTCCCACTAGCTCCTTGTAGACAGCAATAAGATCTCCCCTCAGCCTTCTCTTTTTCAGGCTGAACAGACCCAGATCTTTTACTTGACTTGTACGTCAAGTGCTATAGCCCTCTGACCATCTTGGGAGCCCTCCAGTGGACTTGCTTCAGTGTGTCAATGGCCTTCTTGTACTGGGGACCCCAAAACTGATGTAGTGCTTCAGATGCTGTCTAAAAAGCACCACATAAAGGCAGATAATCGCTTCCCTCCACTTACGGGGCTAAACTCTCGCTAATACAACCCAGGATGCTTGGTCTTTACTGCAGGAGCATACTGCTGACTCATGCTGAACCTGCTGGACCCCCAGATCTCCTGGACTACTTGAGCCCAGCACTTTCACCTTTCCAGCAAATATCAGGGTGGTTGAAGTCCCTCACCAGGGACTGTGATGGTGAGGCTTCTTCTGCCTAGGAATATCTAATTCCTCCTGTCTTTTCACCATAGTACTTGCATTGGTGCACAGACATTTGAGGTGGGCCCCCAGCTGTCCTGCTTTCACAAGGGGAATGCAAAAGCTTTGCCTGTTGTGTTGGTTCACAGCTGCTTCCTCACTGCCGTCCATGCTGTCACTTCTCCCCAGATTTTGGTAATCCTTCTCCAACATGCCTAGCTTAAATCCCTCCTTGCCTAGGTGAGTGTGTTGGCAAAGACACGTCTTCCTTGCTTTGTTCAACAGATCCTGTTCCTGCTCAGAAATCCCTGTTCCTCCAAGGCGGTCCCATTGTCATAGATGCTGAAGCATTGTCCATGACTTTGAGGCCTACAGAGAGGGGCTAATGAGCTGTGGGTTGTAAACCATATTCCTGTGAATCCAGCAACACAGCTGGAAGTGGTGAGCTACTCTCTTCAGGCTCCATTTCCTTTTCCTCACCTAGCTCATAGGCAGCTTTGCCTCAACCAGGACCATCAGCCTCTCCTGCCAGGGTGGGGGAAGGGGAGGCTGCTGTCTGTTTACTCTGTGGTAAGCAAAGCAGAAAATGATGTTGTTTCATTCCTTGCTACACATTCCTCACTATACACAAATTCGGAAGCTGAAAATATATTAAGTAAATAAATTAAAAGATTCCTTTTTTAGTCAGACAGCCCCACCACCTCCAGGGTGGAAAGCATGGATGAGAGAGAGGAGAGACTGCAGCAGCCTGGTCTGCTTGGAGTCTGATGCACTGGCACGTTCCACACCTGGATGTACCTGTTCAGGTCCCGGCGTAGTCACTTTGGTCCCAAGACACAAACTCAGTTAGCTTGGAAGGTCTTTAAGGATCCTGAATGCCCGAGCCATGGCTGGTCTTGTGACTCTGTAAAGACCCTACCATGCTTTTGGTGCTGTGCCATGTGTGGTGCAGTCAGCCAGAAGCTACCTATTGTGGGCAGCCCATGGGGGACTCCTCTTGGCTGAAAGACATTGTAGAAAACTTCCCACTGTCGCTATTGAGCCTTCCCTCAGCAAACTCCCTTTAGCCATGGCGTCCATCCTCGCTTTTCAACAGAAATGAGCTTAACACCTCTCTGGTTGAATTCTCGGTGAGCAGCATAGGTTCTGCCTGCCCATGGAAGGTAGCAATAACTAATGTACCCTCTGAGTCAGTGCCTTGAGGCCTGGCAACCTGCAAGAGGATGTAGAACTGCATCTGGAATTGTTTGGAGCACAAAAATTAGCTGGGACAGTGCTTGGAGCCTGATGACTCCTTCCGTGCAGCCTTGGGGCAGTCAAGCAAGTTCTTATGAAGGCCCCCAAGCCTGTCCAAAACCAAACCATCGCAGTTGCAGCAAACACCATTTCTACCTGTAGATCCTTGAAGCAATAGTACATATTATTCTGATATAATTTCAGAAACCTAGGTAGTAATGAGGAGCGCAGCCTCTGAGAGGACTCTGTGGCTGCCTCTGGTTAATAGGTAGGTGGGTTAATAAGTCAGACAGTCTGCCCTCCAGAAGTCTGGGTAACAAAGTTCAACTTTCTTTTGTCTTCGCAGTTCCACCAAAGATCTCCCAAATCTCCTCGGACATCACCGTGAATGAGGGCAGCAATGTGACCCTGGTTTGCATGGCAAATGGGCGTCCTGAACCTGTCATCACCTGGAGACACCTCACCCCAACAGGTAAGACACCCAACTGAACTCAACTGTGCTGGTGATTTGTGAACTGTACAGTAATTTCCTTCTCTTCCAACATCAATGGAAAATTTCAGTAGCAATACAGGCAGCTGTAAAAAGTGGCAAGAATCTTAAATGCACTGCAAGCTTGTTTTGCACTGTGATCTCCCAGGCACAATAACCAGGTTGTCCAAGGGAACAAATGAAATTACTTCAGTAGATGCTCTACAGAATTGGACCTGTAATTCTGTTTAGCTTTGCTCTTCATCTAGTTGTCTCAATCTCTACTGCTGATAATGCACAGCACGGTGGTGAAGGCAAAACACTGCTGGTGCCAGACAGAAGGGAAAGGATTTCTGTTTATTATGACATCAAAGAGGTTCATTCTGAAAACCATGGAATTTGCTTCCCACTGATTTGCCTTAAAAGGGAGAGGCAAACAGTGGCACAGATGATTTTGTGTTGCTCTCCACTATGGCAGACAGTCTTCCTGTGCGTTGTGAGGTGAGTAAAGAAGGCATTTGATCTGCAAGATGAGTGAAGAGCAGGGTGGGGACAGAATAAAGGAGAACTCGCTAGCTTTGTTCTGCTGTCTAGCTGTGCTTTCCACACTCAATGACATGGCAAGAATGGAAGGAGAATATCCTTTCAGTAGTCAAACTCCATGGAGTTAGCAGCTTGGGCTACAAGGCAACCTTCAAACCCTAAAGATTTATCAGTAGGATGGGAACAAGAGGTAGATTTCCTCTGTATTGTGTCCTTTGAGAAGATAAGAACTCTTTACCTGTTTTCTTTTGCCATCAGATATTTTTTCATCTGAAATGCATAGGGAAAGCATTTATTAGCTCCATATGAATAGTCTTCTGTGATATTCTCATATATGGAAAGGGTTAAAGAGGTTTTGAGCCTGACAGAGTACAAGCTTTCTGCATGTGCTACAGACAGTCAAGGTATCTACTGCAATTCAGCAGCCAGAAAAGGGAAGAGCATTGCAGAAAGAAGGTTGGAGAGAGGAAGATAGAACGATGCATTGGAACAGAGCTCAATGTAAGGGCTACATCCAGAAGCCCCTGGATTTGGGGCCTGTGGTTCAGGTTGGTGTTACTTAGATTTCCTGTCTCATCCCTTCAGCCAAACCAAAGTCCTCCTGAGCTTTCATGTATATGAAAGCCAGATATGCAGTTTGTCTTTCTGGCTCATTTCTTGCAATAGCAAAAGAAGGAAGACGGGGAAAGACTGCCAGGAAGAGGTGGGAGGAGCAGAGCTGGTGAGGGGAACACTACTCCTCTGTGGTATTATCATCACTACCTGACTTTCCACTTTGGCTATTTTCAGCATGACTCTGCCATTTCATTATACAGGGAAATAGAACCTATTTTTTCACCTTTAATTATGTATATAGAATCTTCTAGCTCTGGCATTACTGCTCTTCAAATTTATTTAATATAAAATCTTCCATCTTACTTCTGCATCAGTTTCAGTCCTCCATCTAACTCTTTCTTGTATTCAAGTAGGAGATACTCCCTAGCTATTCAGTGAGCACAGCATAACATTGTCCAAGTTAAGGGCATTACAAGAATTCTGGCTTAAATCTTCATGAAAACTAAGATCACAGAATTGCCTAGATTGGAAAAGACCTTTAAGGTCATCGAGTTCAATCATTAATCTAACACTGACAAGTCCTCAACTAAACGATGTCCCTCAGCACTATGTCTACACGACTCTTAAATACCTCCAGGGATGGGGACTCCACCGCTGCCCTGGGCAACCCTTTCCAATGCCTGAGAACCCTTTCAGTAAAGAAATTCTTCCTCATATCCAATCTAAACTTCCCTTGGTGCAACTTGAGGCCATTTCCTCTTTCCTATCATTTGTTACTTGGTTGAGTGCATTGAGATGCATTGTTCAGAGCAGTAATAAGATTCTTGTCCTGACTTATCACTTTGGCTGCATGTTCATGCTTTGTGCTTTGGTTTTTTTTGTTTGTTTTTTTTTTTTTTTTTTTCCAGTTGTACAGCCTACTCTGTTGTATCAGACATAGTCTTCTTTTCTCCCTTTTAAAAACGCTCCTTAGAGCAAATCTTCATTCTGGCTCTCACCTCCGGTGCGCAACAGGACTGGCAAATCCCATCCCCATTTCGATTCCCGGGTCAGTTTTCCTGGGTCTCTTGTTCAGTTTTCCAACATGCCCCTTCACACTTCTTCTCCCGTGCTGTGTGTCTCAGAGGTGTTGCCTTGTTAGCATCCATCATCACCATCTCACTGACCCCCTTCCAATCCATCCTTAGTCTTCCTCCTACAGTGAAGCCCATCAAGCACCCCTTCCTAACAGACTAGAGCCAGGGATGAAGGGCAGACAGTCCCCAGTCTGTCACCTCCGTATCTCACTGCTTGTTGTTCTCTCTCTTTTTCCCCATCTCAACCCATCTGTTATCTTTTACATGTACAGAGGAACTGCTTTCAGGCAGACATCAGGTCTTTGTGCAGCATGTAGTGCAATAACACACTTGTCCCAAGATGGGGGACAGAAGGGCTTCTTTTAAATGTTTTCCTTGCCGTTGACAATTAATATAAATTCCAAATCTACTCCAGAGCTGCTGCAGTTAGAAACATGTCTTATCTTGGAATCTCCCTTTTCCAGAACTCTAAGGCATTTTGGCTTCACTTATGCTACTTCTGAAGACATCTGCTATGCATCAAAGAGCTATTTTAGATCATTGTGGAGGTTTCTAAAATATATCTCTCTCTTTGGATTTTTTTGCAGTTAAACTCGTGACTGCAGAATTGGAAGAACGAGTGTTATTGAACTTGTGTAGGAGGTTTTGAATGGACAGATTGTGAAATTAAACCAGCATTGGGGGGTGAGAAGGCCAAATTACTTTTTTCTTTGTTGCACTCTCCTCAAGGAGTTCATTAGCGAATTTGTCTGCTGTTTCTTTCATTCATTGACTTCATCAATAGTGTTTGGCTAATTACCCAAGGTAGGGACACAGAAATTATTTATTTCTTGTTGGCTGGGAAGTGGAAGATACAAATGCAAAGGGAAAGTGGTGTTGCTACTTAGGCAGAGAGGGCAGGGCTGCATGTGATAGTTCGTTTAAATGCTGCTGGGGCTCAGGAGCGATCATGGCCCACTCATCTGCCTATCTGGGAAGTTAAAATTAGATTGCTTTATAAAATGCAATATCGCTTCCTTTGCTGGTCCTTCAGTGAGCAGTTGAACTAAGCATTTTTCTCACATCAACTGTAAGTCCCCAAGCCCTGAAACAACCCATAAGAAAACCCTCTCCTTATCCTCTGGGGTAGCTAAAGTGTAGCTGTGGTTGTTGACTGTGCCACTGACACCTGGGAGGAAGACAGGTAAGGGGAAAAATACTTTAATAATTACGATGTCCAATGACAGTAGAGATCAGCATTAATTGAATGAAACAAGGAACGACTGGTCCTTGCTCTCCACCTCGGTTCCTCTTCATATGATTGACTGATTGGGTTTTGACAGAGCAGGTGGAGAGACTCAGCCAGACCCTTTTCTTCTTTATCTGACAGGCTGTTGTGCTGTGGGACATTGGCAACCAGATCTAAATAGTTGTGGATAGTTTAATAGGCATTGCCTGTGAGAACAAACAGCTTCATTAGGTCTTCTCCTCCAGCCAGCAGAGCTCTCTTGTGGGATCGCCTACCTGCAGCTTCCAGCAGCAGGCCAGCACCTCCCTGCTCATAGTCTGATCCCTTTCCCCTGATTCAGGACACAGCCTGCAGGCTTGTTAAGCCTGCTGTGCCCTATGATTTTTGCCATCCCAGTTTGTGATGGTAAGCCATGGAAAAGACTGTAGCAGCCCTCTGAACTGGGTTTGTCAGGAAGCTGTGATTTGTTCAGTTAGAGTGGGGATGAGCATTGATGATTTCTTATACAGACTACATGAGTTAGCAGTTGTCAGCATTGGAAATATTTCACTAGAGGATATGCTGTAGTTTCTAATTTCTTGAAAGGGAGAAAACTCAGTTTCTCCCCTCTGTGACTTTGTACAAAGAATGGGTGTTACCCTGTTGTTTTCTTCTCCTTAATGTTAGTTCATAACCTACATGATCCATGGCCCCCAAAGGTACAGATTATTTTTTCCTCACTGAATGCAGTTGCATCAAATTTCCAAATAATTGCACCACAACCTGGACAAGGTCCCAGCACAGGGCCATGTATCATTTGTCATGCTGGCATGTTGTATGTGGGCTGCCACAGGCAGACTACCCATCAATGGCTAGTTATGTTAGGAGGTGCTCTGTTTTCCCTGTACCATGCACCAAGATAACAACTAACACAGCCAAGAAAAAAAAAAAAAAAAAAAAAAAAAAAAAAAAAACCAACAATCCAGTAAGACAGTTTAGAGACAGTAGGCAATGCCTGCTTTTGAGCTCATCCTAGTTTTACTTCACATCTCTCTTGACTTATGTTTATTCAGGCTAATGTGACTTCTCCTTACCCGTAAGCTGCTGAGATCACAGTCCAGAGGCTTTATCATTTATCATTCCTCATCTCTCCATCTTATTCAGAGCCATCCTAGATGCCTGGTTGACTGAAAAGGAGCTTCCTGGAAAAAATGAAATGTATGTTCATATTCTTATCAATAAACTCCCTCTCAACAGAAGCCCTAAAGAGTGGCCTCTTGTGAATTGGGTTAGCGGCAATATGAACGTGGACAGCTGTTGCAAGGTCTTTGCATTACCAGAGATCTCACTGTCAATCCTATTGTCCTGGATGGGCAGGCAAACACAGAAGAAAAAAGGCAGCTACTGTCCTGAGGAGCTTGTACTCAAGCTAACAGGAACAGTCCCATTCGTGTTTCTGCTCCTTTCCCACGAGGCATTGGTGGTTGAAACATTCCTGAGGGCCTTGCTTGTGGGTGCTGTGGCAAATGCCATAAGGTTGGTACCCATGTGTGGTGTCAGCCTGAGAGGTGGTGGCAGGGAGACAAAGCTATATTGATCCCTATGGGGCTCAGCCCAAGGCTGAACAGCTGAGGCTTTGACTGGTTGTGCATAACCAACTGAGGAGCAAACAATTTGGTTTTCCTAGAGCA
>NW_010336373.1:95788-104396 GCF_000700745.2 Antrostomus carolinensis | reverse complement strand
AGGAATCCCAGTCCTGATCCAACTTCCTTGGCCTCAGCCCAGCAAGGCTGTTTGATAGAGAACAGGCTGGATTCTCCCAAATTCCACCTGACAGTCTAAAGATACCCACTTTGTCTCAAAAAAGGAGCTTAGTTATTACAGTGGTAATCACAGCATAAAAACCAGTCTAGAGCAAAGCAGGTAAGTATTGATTGCAACACCCCAAGTTTCATGTCACAGCTTAAAATGAAAGGAGATGGGAAGGCTTGTCAAATATGCCAGTCTGATTCTCCCTAGAGGGTGCTAGAAATTCTCATTGAGTCTTAGAGAATTTACCGTAGCCTGGGAAGTTTAGAAGGGATAGAGAATACAGAAGAGTGCCTTCATGTGCTGTGTAATTGAGATGGTATACGTATAATATGTTTATAAACAGCTGTAGAACTCATTGCCATGGAAAGTTATTTAAAGACGAGAACTTGGCAGGACTCAAACAGTTTGTGTGTTCCTGAGGATAATGTGAACAAATCTGGATATTCTTGTTATCCACAACAAAAATATTGAAAAGGATGTTAAACCTCATGCTTTGGGGCTCTGTTACTAGAGATCAGGATGAGACTTAAACTGAAAGAGACAGATTATCTCACACCCCCGCTCACTCATGTATCTTCCTTCAGTGCATGCTAGTCTCCTTGTAGGGTTGAACACTGCACATGAGGGAAGCAGAGAGCTCTCTGAAGGCATGAGATTTAAGAAGGCCGTATCGTTCACACGGGCAACTTTCATCATTATGTCCCATGCTTGTTTGCTTCTCATTGCTGTCTAAGTCCAAAGCCTTGCTACTGCTCTTTGCGTTGCACAGGAGAATCCAGTTTATGCCCAAAGAAGATAACAATCAGAAAACCCTCCGCCAAAGTCACCTCAAGTCAACCATGTCGGCAGTAGGTAGTCATGAGTGGAAAGGGGATTTGCTAGTTATCTAAAGCATTTAGATTTAGCCCACCTCTCTGCTGCAGTCTTAAAACCTCAGTAAAACAGTTGTGAAGAGAAGGAGGGGTGTTGTTTTGAGGGGATTGTGGTGCTTGTTGGTTTTGTTTGGCTTTTTTTTTTTTTTTATTTGGTGGCTTTTTTGTGGTATTACTGTGCCAGCTCTTCTCATGTCACAGCCTTCTTCCCTTCTAACTGGGATCAGAAAATTTAAGATTTACAAGGTACTTGTTTGACCCTGCATTTTAGGATGTTGGGAGACAACTGATGATTTTTTTAACCAGATCTCTTCCCCCACACCTTTTTTTTTTTTCCTTGCATCTTCAAAATACTCTCCGGCAAAAATGTGGTCTTGTCTTCCACAGAGACCTCTTTGCCTCTGTAACACTCAGTTTGTTTTAGGACTCTTTCTGAGATGTCTTTTTGTCTAGTTTTCATATTTTCCAACACTGGGGGGGGGGAGGGAGGTGAAGGATACTGGCTTACAAAAAGCCTGGGAAACAAGCCAGTTTCAGCTTTTTCAGGGCTTCTCCTGAAGGCATCAAAAGTTGTTTCAACCTCTATTTGCTTCCTACTTCTGCTGGCCCCATATTTTTAAATTTTTTTAGAAATTCCTTCTTCTTAGTGCATGGCCCACAAGAAGGAGCCCCCTTGCCCTCTTCCTCACTTATAATAAACTGAAGTCCTGAATGTGCTGTCTCCTCAACACACTGGAGGGCTTTGATTTCTTCCTTCTGTGCCCAGAGACACATTCACTGCACAGAGATCCCTCCTGTTATAATAGTGCCCCATTCAGTTGCTGTGGTCATCGATGCTGTTTCAGTACAAACACTGTTGATGCACGAAATATTAATTTTATTATCAGCTTTGATTTCCTCTCTCTTCTGTCCCATGGCAGCGAGGGGAGAGCAAGGCTTCACAAGTATTTTGACATTTTTGGGGAGCAGGCAAATAAGGCTGCTGTGAAGAGAGAATTTGTCCTGCTGCCTTCAGCAAAGGTTAGAGGGGAACATCTGGAGTCTTCTGGTCAGTGCTTGGCTGCTCCATCTCTGGCAAGGTGTGGCAGTTGTATACCAAGTTAGTGGCCTTCCTACCACATAGAAATGCTGCTCTTTACAGCAAGTTGGAGTCTGGTAGAGTTGTCTCCATTTTTCCTTCTCTCAGTTGGGACCCCTTCTAGTTGACCATGCTGTTAGAGACTTTTCTATGGCATTTTAAAGGCAGAGCTCGTTTGTGTCCCTATGAAAACTTTCATCCACCTACAGAAGGTGGATGAAAGTTTTTCTAGTTCACTGCATGCTGTAATATTGCTATGTGTGCAGTGCTGTACAGTCACAACCTCTGCCCCCAAGGCTAGTGCTTCTCAATGGGGACATTCCTGTTTAGTAGGGACATTCAGGAATAACTGGCTTCTTTCTCTCCCCTTCTTCCATGAGCCAGTCTTGAAAGATCCCAGAAGGCTGGAGGTGGGAATGAAAATTGAGCACCTCAGAAGATGAGAATTCAAAATCTGCCATAATCAATGATGACAGGAAAAGGAATTGCCTTATGCCACCATAAGTAGGACTTCAGCAGCAGGTTAATGAACCTTACCAAATTCTCTGTCATTCCCACCAGCACAAGCCTATTGAAAGCAAGGGACTTTTCTATCATGACTAGGATGAAGAGAGGAAAGATCTGCTGCCTACCTTGCCTAGCATGGTAGACGTTGCCTTGCCCTCCTTCCATACCAGCCTTCCTTGTGCTCCAAACCTGCCACCAAACAATCCTATATCCCACCTATAAGTACTCAAATACAGCAAAACAAATTGGCTGGAGAGAATATTACTGAGTGCAAGACACTGACAGTGTGTGTGTTATTGTGTCTCCCTCTAGTGATCTGAACTCATGAGTTTGCTTTTGGTCTCTTGTGCTTGGAGCTACTCCTGTGGTGACACAGTTTCTCTGGGTTCACAGGGGCAAAGGGCTGGTATTTTAGAACTGGGTCCCATTTCCTCTGCCATCTGGAAGTCATATTCCCTGCTGGCAGCTCTATGTTTACAGCTGTAGTTCACATCTGAAAATTTAGATGTGCTTGTAAAGATACAGAGAGATTGAGTGTGAATTAAAGAGAGAAAAAATTCACAGCATTTGAAATTTAATACTTTCAATTCAAACATCCTTAAGAAAGCTATCCTTAAGAAGAAAATGGAGAGGCTGCATTCCCCCCCCGCCTTGTAACTGTAATGTGTAAGTACTTTCACTTTAGGCAAGCATATTTCTCACTCTCCCTTCACAGTAGGAGAGAGACACACTAATAAAATGGGAGAGTTAAGGTAGTAGCTTATAGCTTTTCCCTGCATTTTTTTCATTTAAAGAAAGAGACTTCAGCATTTTTGTTATTATGCTGTTATGTGGCTTCAACTGATCTCAATGGCTTCACAGTGCCTGACATACTCTGCGTTGGAGCCAGAGCTACTGTCTCCTCCTGTCTAAGGACCCCAGTGAGCGTGGATGGCAGCATCTGCTGCAGCACATGGGTCCTGCCAGGGCAGTGATCCAGCTTCTTCCCTTCCAGCTTCTCCCACACAGTCATCTGACTGTCTCTGGCCTCTGCCACCACACCAATTCCACTGATGAAGCCACTTGGCTTATATATCCCGCATCTAGTGATAGCTGGAAAATAGCAAGAGAGAGAGAGAGAAAGAACGGAGGGGTGCGGGAAGAAGCAGGATTATTTGCAAGAATCTCCTGTACAGAGATAGACCTAGGGCAAAGAAAAAGCCAGCTTTGAGGGCAAGGCATCCCAAACCTGTTTGCCATGATGACCACAGCAAGGTCAGGTGTCACTCAGCCTCTTGTGGTGTGGAGCTTTTCTCCCAGGTCTGAATACAGTAGTAAGTGGGAGTCTTTCAGCTGCAGGCAGTGAGCTATTTTGGTAACACAAGGCTGCAGCAGGCCCTGGTGTTGTGAACACTTGTGCTCTTTTTCCTTCCTCAGCCTCCTTTCTGAGCATTTCAGAAATGTGTCTTTGCAACATCCCTCCCTTTCCTGTCTGAATAAAAACAAGAGATGGAAAAAAGTCATTCAGTAGGTGCATGTTCAAAAGTATAGTTCTTACTTCTTCATCAGTTACTTTTTCCTTCTGAACAGCACTGGAAAAATATGGCTCTTCTCATGTATTCTGTATTTTTTCATGTACTGGCTGAACAAATCATCCTTTCTTGTAAACTCATAATGTGTGCCCACTGCAGCGTTACTGTGGCACAGGAGCAAAGCAGGGAGGCTGGGAGGGGATGGCCGAGTACAGGCCCATCCAGAGAAGCAGGAGCTGCCATCTGATGCAACCTTTGAAGTTCATGCCCATTTCAGGGTTACTTGAGCCATTTGAAGGATGAGCATATCCTGCCAAAGGATCAGCACAAGCTGCAAGCAAGAGAAGTGTAGTGTTGTTGATGATGGCCTGGGAAAGGCATTGATCATGAGAGATTTCAGTTGTCATAGTGGCTGTGGGCTGTGGCAGATCAGAAGGGTCATGGAGCGAGGACAGGGCCATAGCTGTGGCACACTTGACTGGGCAGGTCATAGAGCCCACACCTTCTCCCAGAATGTGTCCCAGGAAAGGCACCAGTGGGAGCTGAGCTGGCTGCAGTCTGGGGCAGGCAGAGGGAGGAGGAGTGCAGCCTCCCAGGGCGTCTCTAGGCTCCTTGTAAGGGTGCCTGCGGGTCACTGCCCTGTTGTGTGTGCCTTGGCTGAGAGCTGCTGGCAAGGTCATCTTAGTACATATACTGTAATGGTCAGCATATGTCATTACCACAGTCCTTACCTCCTGTGCAGCTTGTAGGTCTGTAAAAGCCACATGAGTATGCAGGTGCACACTGCTGTATGCATTGTTTGTGAGCATCTTACTATGTGTTCATTTGTATGTTCACCGTGCTGGTGTCTGTGCATACATTTTTTTGCACGGGTAAGCTTCTTTATGTTTACCAGCCTTATGCACCAACCTCAAAGGCTTGCATTTCTTTAATGCTAGAACTGTGAATCATAGCAGTAAGCATGAAAAATGAAAGTAGAGGAGAAGAAAGACAGTATCCTGAGTCATATTGTACCTGCCATCCTTTGACTGTGGGGCAGGGATCTGTACAGCTGTCCAAAACCTGTCTGTACAGCCTAAACTGCAACTGCATGAAGGGGACAGAAAATAAGTATTCTTAGTGTTAATCATGGTAAGAGACAAAATTTCAGAAATTCCCTGAACTGCAGGAGCTCATATCAGGCTCCAAACTTTGCAACTCCAAACTCTCTCCGACATGCTCGCTTGTATCTACTGCATTTATCTCTGCTGTACTTGGGCATCTTCCAAGCAAATAAATAATTGGTTCCTGCTTCTGTCTCCTCTTCTGCCCAAGGGACTTAAAGTTAATTTGTGCTGACTGTTAGTCTTTGAGTAGAGGTTGCTATTTTAAAGGCAAGTCAGGGCATACATAGATAGATGGTCCTTGCACTGTGCAGTTCTAAATGCCCCCATTTCCTGCAGGGAGATCTACAACTACTTGACTGCTGCAAGGAGGATTCCTTGTAGCTCCTAGGAGCTTTCCAGAGGATGATACAGGTGGAGATGGGAAGCCCATGTTCCCTAGATGTTTCTTCAGCCAGCCCCAGCTCAGAAGTCTGGAGCTGCATGTACCATAACTTGGGTGAAATACAGGCACATGGAGAGGCAACTCACTCCGTGTGAGGCCAGCTTGTGCCTCAGGGAATACCAGGATGGGTCTTGGAGTCCATGCACAGAACAAAGGCTGTAAGGGACTTGGGACAAAGAAAAGTCACACTTACCATGCAGCATCTCCTGTGTGAGACCCAGGGAAGATGAGAGGAGGAGACTAACTTGAACAGACAAAAGTAATTAGAAGAGTAAAATAATAGATTAATGAGCAGCCAGTGTCAGGGGAACTTATTAATTATTGGTAGAGGATTTCCTTCGATGTGCAGGCTGGCCGAGGGCACGCAAGATAGCAACCAAGACTCTAGTCCCGTTTAAGGAAGCTGCTGGGGAATTAGTGGAGCTGAGTATCTGGAGAACGATAGCAGAGGTTGAGTTAAATGCTTCCTTTGAATCCCGTGTTATATGTGGCTCAGGTAGCAGCTGGGGAGAAGGGGGATCTGGGAAATGCTAGATTGTATCTAACTGATGTTAATAATGGCTCAATAAAACTGCTCTGATAAGAACACATTAAAGTTGCACAGTTAAGCACTCACAAGCCAGGTAAGGTGAGATTTAAGGTTACAAATGCAACCTTAACTCTTCTCCTGCTGAGTGTACCTTAGCAGGCAGCCTCTAATTAAGGGGCATCAGGCTATTTCTCAAGTAATATATCATAACATTGGATAATGCTCTCTTCAGCTTTGGACAGGTGCACACAGTGTCTTGTAATATTGTGGTTTTGTCTGTGTGCGCCTGGTGAAGCACAGAGTCCATTTTAATTACGGCACTGAGAATACTGCATTAGTTGTACTCGAACCAAACACGATGGTTTAGACACAGGGTCCGTTTAGACTGTTTAGATACAAGGCAACCTGCCGTCCACTCCCTCAGGTCACCATTTCATGTGTCAGAAGGCAGTGGGCGTGGAAGATGGTGACATTAGCTGCAAGTAGCACTGAATATGAGGTTTGCCTTTCTAAGGACTGATTTTGACGCCTTTAGCTCAACATATTATGTTTTTTATCTAGTTGCCTTACTGGAGCATTCAGACTGTTCACAGGGTGAGATGCTGCTCTGTCCCCTCAGACTGTGCAACAAAATATGCCTCTCTTCTGACACCCAGGACGTAACTGTTCACATATCAATGTATTTTCCTTTTAGCACTCTTACATTTACAACTTTCAGTCTCAGTGCATGTACAATGGGTGTGATATAATAGGAAAGAGATGTAAAGGGTAAATCTGTTCTTGGGGAACATTGCAGGATTGAACAGATTCAATGGGTTTTAACCACACATTGTAGATCTGACATCCTTCCTTGATGGTAATGCTGAGTCATTAGCCTGCCCATTGAACACAAAGTCTTTTGAAGGGAAGCCATCCCTTCTGCTGTGTAAGTCCTTGGGTAAAAACCTCTGTCCTTCCCTGCATATCCTTACTGAGGTACTCTTAGATTTTTCAGAAGCCTCTGTCTTTGTGTCTGGTAAACATGACCTGCAGCACCCCCTGCTATCCCACTGCTCATCCTTGCAGCTACACAGGGACACCTGCTTGGTTGCGTTTGAAGCAAATATTCAGCATTGTTGGACTATGAGTGGTGTCAAATCTGTTGGGCATCAGTTGAGCTGAGGTGAAGACTTGCATGTGTGTTTGAGAACTTCTGAAGTAGCTCGGGTGCCCTGAGCTTTATTTTTTGTATTATGGTTCACTATCTGAACAACGGATGGAGGATTTTAAAGCAAGGGCAGCAGTTTTAGCAGCAACCAGAGATCTGTAGATTTTTTTAAAGGTTTCCAAATGCGTATTTGGTTGTCTCCAGAAAGAAACAACTGTGTTGTAAGATCTGTACCTTAGAGGCAAGTGCAGGCTGGTCAGCGTGGAGCAGAAGCTCATCAAGAGGGTTATGCGTGAAAAGGAAAGGTCACATAACCCCAGGTGGCCCTCCAGGAGACAGGCACCAGCTGGCCATGGGAGAACAGAGTTTACGTGCAAGGTACAAGAGAACAACTGTGAGGAGGAAAGGTAGAGAATTTCATAGAAAGCCCGCAGGTCAGCAAAATATGCTGATTAATTTCCACAGACCTGCATGGATCTGAAGTGAGCTAAAAATTTCCTCACTCAGAGACTTTGGGGATCACTGAGCAGAGTTTGTTTAAAAGAAATGAGCTTCATCTGAGAGGTTTTGCAACTTGTGCTAATGAGAGTCTGTCTGTCAAACTTAAGTGGCATCAAGTGGCTCAGAACAAGGGCTCTTGGGCGTTAAATGGTTCCTACCAAATACCAAGCCCATTACCATGATTGGCTGTTATAGCCCTCTAAATGGCAAAAGTGATTAAATTGGTCGTTATGAAACACTAAAGATGCATAATTATGAAAAATAAGGCTTGAGTAAGAGGAGATTTCATCTCACTCACTGCTTTGTATCTCAAGGAGGAATCAATGTAGAACTGTTTTAAAAGCAGCCCAGGGTTGCCCCTTGTCTGGTTTTCTCCTGACAGTCTGGGAATCATGAATGTGTTTGGAAGTGAGGGTGTTTCTCTGGTTTATAGGCCGATATATGAACTGGAGGCTGAATGTCCCAAGTCCCTCTCTCTGCATAAGATTATGTTTCTCCCGTGTTGGGGAGGCTTTGTCTCCCTGCTATCCCTCATTTGGTCTTGTATTCAGAGAGAAGTCATCTTTTCTTGGTGATGTGCCATGGGATACATCTAACCCATCCAGCTGTGTGGAGCAATGAGATGTGAACGTGTTGGGTCCTGTAAAGAGGGAGAGCAAAGCCAGCTCTACTGAAGGCACAGTAGAGCAGGGTACGGCAGCATGGGTGGTCAAGGGAGGTTTGCTGGGCAGGGGCAGCTCCAGCACATCAGTGGGTGTTAAAGCAGTAACACATTGGCGTATGTAGCAGACTGGAGGAGTGACAACTAACTATTGAGGGGTTTTTAAGCAGGAAACTGCTGTGGGA
>NW_010336373.1:95378-95674 GCF_000700745.2 Antrostomus carolinensis | reverse complement strand
GCCTTATCTGGGAGGGAAGGATTTATGTCCTCAGAATGTCAAGGTCATGGGGTGCTGCAGGCATGGGCACAGGTACATTTTCTCCTCCTAGGAAACTCTTAGCTGCTCCAGAGGGCTCTTCTCCATGCCACAGAGGGGGTCTTCCTAGAAGGCAATTTTAAAAAGGTCAATTGCAAAAATGAAGCTGTCACTGGCTTTTGGTCACTGTGTGCAAAAGGACAGGGGACACTGAGTTTCCAGGAAACTCTCTATGGATGGGCAAGGGGGTGAATAAATGGTTGCAGAGCTGTTGCACC
>NW_010336373.1:86085-95345 GCF_000700745.2 Antrostomus carolinensis | reverse complement strand
GAGTTGTGAAGTTCTGCTGGTGAAAAAGGGGAAGCCCTTTGCCTTGATAGCAGCTCACTTGTCTGTTGTTAGGTAAGTCTGAGGATGAGACCAGTGCTTTGCACCTTTCCTGCTCTCCCAGCCCAGCCTCCCAGCTGGACCAGTACCCCTCACTGCTGCTTTGGAGCACCCCTCAAATGTTGTTCTCCCATTAAAAGGCTGGAATAGCACCAGGCATAGAGCAGAATATGTTGTCAGGCACAGCTCAGTCAACCAAGACTTCCTGAAATTCTAATGTTGCTGGTTTGCACAGACCTTCAGCAGAAATATTTTATTAATTTATTCATTTTACTTTTAGTTCTCTCCCTCTTTGGTGCCACCTCAGCCCTAGAAGAGTTTTATAACCTCCTTAGAAAGAGTAATAGTGATGCTGAATTTTGCACAGCCTCTGGGGCCCTCTGCTCTCCTTGGGTTGCTGCACTTCTCTCTAGGTGAGTGCTAGCTGAGTCGCTGAGCCCAAGCCCTTGTTTCTCTTGTTGAAACCAAGTGGTTACAAGGGATACGCTGGTATTTACGTTCCCTTATTCCTGTATCTGCTACTTAATGTACTAGCAGATTGTACCTGAAACTCCACTGACCATTCATCTCCCTCATCTGTCTGTCTCTGCTCTCCTTCCTTCTTCTGTGACAGCTGATCTTGAGTATCTTTCAGGAACTTCATTTGTTTGTAAATCAAATACCTTTAAAAATGGTCAGACATTGCTTGGTATCAGAGTATGTCATTTAAGGCATTAGTTACTTTTAAGAAAATGCCCCGTGTGTGTGTCATTTATGGCATTATTCATATCCTAGAAGACAAGTGATGTCATCTGCATGTGTATGTGAGAGCATGTGAGCCATCTAATAAGCTGATTTGCTATATAGAATTGCCTTTTCCCCGGTACTCCCGTGGTGCTGTAGTCAAAATAAAATGTGCCACGTCTTAAATGGAAAGCCAAGTATCTCTGCCATTTGAGGAGACTGTACAATAAAGTTGAGTACAACTTTATCTCTGTACTGCACAGAGATAAAGTTGTAACACACTCTTGGCACTGTGCCTCCAGATGTGGGCTACTCAGCCAAGCCTGATCTTTCTGAAAAACTACCTGTGTTAATTTAAACTGAGTTAGAAGCATCCTGAAAAGTTTCAAACCACTCTTGAGGTGTTGAACAGAGGACAGCTTGTGAAAATGGATTGATTTCATTCCTTAGATGTTTTTTCTAACCTTTTTCATGGCTTCTTGTAATTTGCACATAGATGTTGGCTTAAATCCCCATGTACACTGGAAAAGATTCTTCTCTATAAGGGTGAGTGTTTTTCACGAGTTCTGGTTATAGGGATGCAGAAATATTTCATTATTGCAGTGCTCTTCCAGAAAACACTGTGACCACTGAGAAGTTCCTTGCCCATACAGTAGCTTGTAGGCATTTAAAAAATGTCTACATTTAAAATTCTTCCAGAAGGAAGAATAAGTTTGTCTAAGACTTCCCATATTATTGGCGTAGCTTATGCTAAAATGTAACAGGGTTCTGGTTGCCATTATCTGTGAACTTGACACTAGGGGTGTGTGTGTATCAGGACCCAGAACACTCAAGGATTAAGCTTTCTCACTTGATACACTTCCCTGAAGAAAAAAATTAGCTCAGATGCCTCAAAGCCTTTAATTTGTGTTCAGGGAACAGGTTTGGGTTTGGTTTTGTTTTTTTTCAGGAAAGTGTGTGTTATAGAGCTTGGGGGAGAGAATGAGTCAAAAACTGTGCCGAGTTTCACGTGTAGAACGTTTTCCCAGCAATTTCTCATCTTATGATTTAGTCTACGAGCCCCAACTGCATTTTAATCAGTTGCTCTTGACAAGGATGACTTTCATGACAAAAAGTGGGATGGGGGTGGGGGGCGGGCTCAGTTATATAATCAAAGTTGTTCTCATATAGTTTGAAAAGGCCTCAGGACTTCCTCAAAGTTTACATCCTTCATGGTCAGGATGTCAGTGTCTGGAAATTGTACAGGGATTTATACCTAAATGGTATATTATTTCCAGCCTAAAAATGAATATACTAGTGGCAAACGTTGGCTTGTTACTGTGGTCTTATTTGTTTTGCTGATCTTTGCCACATCATTCCATTTTACCTGTGTGTTGTCTCTCCATTTGCCAATTTTTTTAAGAATATGGTTATACAGTATCTAGCGGTTATACAGTATCAGTAAATCTAGGAGGGAATGTCACAGTCCCTGCTTCTCCCTCTCAAACCCTAGCTTGTAAATTCAAATTTAAGGCTGTAAACAGAATCCACTTTGACCCGTCTTCACATTGCTGTGGCAAATGGTGTGCATCATCTTTAAGATGCTGGAAATAGATTCAGAGGAGACAGCTTTGTTCAGGAGAATTGTCCAGAACAGATTTTTCTGAAAGTGACTTTAAATATAAAAGTGCTGTCAAAATATTAATGTTAGCAAAGGCTACTCGTTTAGCTGGCCAGCCTGCAAACCCAAATACCAGACCACCTACTAGCTGTTGTTTACTAGACATCAGCCTAGTAGAGGTGAGGACGTGGCAAATAGACATGTACCAAAGCAATCCCTCTGTAACTTGATTGTCCTTTTTCTGACCATTTGTAACGTAGACTCTTTCCTCTCCAGAATTCCCCAGGTCAGGAGAGGAAAATGGAGTGAGGTACTCTTGTCAATAGCTCTTCTGTCAAAGCCTGCCTAATTTATATGCAGGCGATAACTAAATGATGCCTGTGGGGAAAGGCAGCAGAGTCAGGGCTGGTTGAGCAATTTTAAGCATTTTTCAGTGTTCTGAAGGCCATTTTAAAAGGTAACTAAATTTCTGGACTTGCAAAAGTGTGAAGTAGCAGGGTTATTAAAACTGTGCAGCCCTCTGTAAGTATCTGAAAGAGAGTGCAGCTTGTACTGAGGTGTTGCACAAGAAGATAAGAACATTTGCTGTCTCAAGATGCTGTTCCCTCAGGGTATGACAGTCTCCAAAGCTTTTGCCCTATAAATGTAGTGCTTGGGACAGGAGTGTTGCTGGAGCCCTTCCTCATGCCAGGAGTGGGAAGTTCAGGGGCTGTGAGAGTGAAAGAGCAGTAGTTGGCAAGAGAGCTTGGAGCAGATGCCCATGGGAGCCAGAAGGCTGCCCTACATGATGCTGTCACAAGGAGGAACTCTGCGTGCTGGCATTTCACAAACAGCATCCTTGAGGACACCGAGACAGGCTCCCCTTGCTTCTGCTTCTTAAGCTCATTAAATAAACACTTGCTGTGGGACTCAAGGCTGATAGGGCCTGAAGACTGAGCCTCCTAGCCTCTCAATGTCTTCTGCACTTTGCCCTTCTCCACTTTACAAAGCAGGGAAGAGCAGGCCTCTCCTCTCTCTGCAAATACAAAACATTTCCATTGATTTTGGAGGTTGTCACAGGCTGTATCCCCACTGTGGCACCATGCAGTTGTCAGAGATGCTCTCTCCTCTTCCCACCACCACATTGCACTGGGAATGGGCTCTTCTCCCAATATCAATGTCAGAAACCGATATTCATAGCCTTTTCCTTCCGTTCCTCTGATTTGGTGCTGGCAGCTGCTCTTCCACCCCCATCCTGCGGTTGAGATACCTGCCTCAGTAATAGGATCTTCCTGCAAGCTCTTTAATTGAAAGGAATTTCTGTCTGGCCTGGAGATGTCAAGAGGCTGACGGAGATGTGTTTCTGTAAAATGAGGCTTGATCTACAGTGCAACAGGCAATGTCTGGATCACTGAGAATCCTTCACACTCGCTGGCTGCAGCCGGCTTTTTGATGGGGGACGTTAATTAAGGTGCGGCTGTCAGGGTGTGGGTGGTGGAGATCCCTCCAGCTCGGCTGCCAGCTCTCCCTCCACAGCGCTGGCCTGCAAGGTGCCATTGCTTCCTTTCCACTTGGTGCTTCCCCTTGCCTGCTGTGCCACTTCCATTTCTGATTCCCATCAATTTGAAACAGAGCCCTGCTGACCCTGCTGACCGCTGCTCATACATCTCCCAGCATGGTTAATAATAATGGCCTCTGTGAGAAATGATGGGCTGAGACAGAGAAAGGACATAATGATGCTCTGGCTGAGGTAGGCAGAAAGAGGAAAGTGAAGTGACAAGTGGCTAAACAGCAAGAGAGGGGTGTGATGATAAAAACAAACAAACCTGCAAATGTCTAAAAACCCACAGCAACAGCATCCCTGAAACAAATGGGGAGAGACAAGCTTGAGTCCCTGAGGGAGAGAAGAGGGGAGAAGAGGGGAAAAGAGAGAGAGAGAGAGAGAGGAAAGCGAGCAGAGAATGGGCCAGTAATTGAAATGGCATCAGGGAAGAAAAGAACTGGAAAGCACAGAGGGGAAGACAGGTTTGGAATTGGCAGGTGGCAAAGAAAGAGGATCAAAAACAGAGGGAGAGAGCACGGAGGAAGGAAGACGTGGATGTAGAGACTGAAAGGGAAAGGTGGAGGGAATGGTACATATGGAGGTAACCAAACAAAATGGATGCAGAATGGGAGGTGGGGAAGCATGGAGGGGAAGAGACCCATGTGTTGGCAGAGGAGGAAAAGCGGAGGTGTACAGAGCAGGGGAGAGAAAGGAGAGAAAACAAGATATTTAGGATTAGAAAGAGGGAGGAAAGAACAAAGCAGTAGGAGAGAAAGAGTTAAAGAAGAGCAAGTTGAAGAGCCTCAGATATTTGCCATTAAAGTTCACCAAAGAGACAGAAAGAGCAGGATTTGGAAACACAGAGCACCTGATGGCACCTGCTTCTCCAAGGTTTCACCAGTCCCCATCAGGTGCTTGGGATCTGAGTGTAAATTCCAGGGACATGCTTTTCATTTTTGAATAAGCAGAGTCTGATTTGATGGGAAAGCTTTTGGCCCTGCACTGCAGCACCATGACCCATAACACATAGCAGGCAGGTTTGTTGTCAGTATTATCTCCATGGCAATATAATGGCACCAGCAAGGAAAGCAGCAGGCATCTCTTGGTTGGGCAGATCAGCCACTTCCCTTCTCCATGTTTGCTGGGTAATTGTCTCTAGTGCCTGACCCTGCACGGGAAGAATGTTTCCTTTTGTTGGCAAAGCAGATCAATGCTGACATCATGCACCATCAGAAATTTTTCTATCAGTGCAGACAGTTGCTGCTGCCCTTGGTGCTCATCAATAACCAATTACGCCATCATCTGTGTTTTCTAGCTCACTACTTTTTAGCCCCACAGAGAGGAAATCAGAGAAGACAGTTAGTTAAATTTCCTCTCTGTGATTTCTGTCCCTTGGCTATAGCTGGGATGAAGCTGAGTGGCAGTTGTTGGAACAGGATTGCTTTTGCTGTGCCACGGGGAGGTTGACCAAAGCGCAGGGGTGAGCCGTGCCTGTCCAGGCAGAGGTGTGTGGGCAGGTCTCTGGCAGGGTTCATCACTCTTCTTAGCTGCTCACGTGCTCAGCAATTTAAGGCTGTTTTGCAAGTGGTCCTCAGTGGTCCTTAACGGAAACGTTAGCATTCATGTCCTGGGTTCTGTGCTCGTGTCTGTCCCTGCCCTCTTGTGTAACAGGGCATAAGCCAAGGATCTTTCTATGCCCCCATTCTTTTTCCCCAAAACTGTCTCCATGACACCAACCATAAGAATTTTAGATTTTATGTAGTCGTAAGATGCTTTTGGTCTTGTTGATGGGATGGAACAGGTGTGCATTTATGGTAAGGACAAAAATGTTTTAGGGTTGGGTTACAGGTGCAAATACATGTACAAATACAAAGCTTGCTTACTTCAGATATTCTGCAGCATTTGTCAAATGGAATCATTGGGGCTCCTTCAGGGTAAGGCACAAGAATAAGTCTAAAAAGCAACTGCAAAAAGAGCACAAACACAAAAATACATTTTTTTTTTTAAAGATCTGCATCAATATTCATGGAACTATTTTTTTGTTGCTACCCTTTTCCTCAGCTTTTTTCTAACTCCTTAGAAACTACGCTTATCCCTCCCATTGTTGCCATTTCAGCTTCCACCTGTCTCGTGTGGTGTTCAAATAAGCTCTCATTCTTTTTTTTCTTTTTTTCTTTTTTTTTTTTCTGGTAAAGATGAGAGTCGTCAGTATCAAATCCAAGTGGTTGTGGCGTAGAGAAAGGGAGGGACCTGGGTGAGCCTTCTGGCTGGCATTCTGATGCAGAGATTTGGTTTTCAATTAGATAATGCTCTCTGAAAACAGGGCTGTTGGAGCACATGGGACAATATTGACTAAAGCACGAAAGAATTCAGTGGGTGACCTTCATGCTCTCGTGTATGTAGCCAGCCAGGATGCATGGTGTGTAAATGCCACCCAATCGGTATTCATTTCGTGTGACTCATAACCAACCCACACCAGGGAATGGATGAAAGGCAGCGTTCAGGTATGTAATATGATTATCAGATAATATATCAGACTGTGATTCCACAAAGCCAAAGGGTCAACAAGACTGGAAAATGTATTTCACAGCTTCTGAGAAGATGAATTTTTGAAGATTAGTGTGTTCTCAATATAAAATGGATAAATAAATACATAAAATAAGTAGGTGACATGTAACATGACTCCCACTTCTCCCTAGCCCACCAGCTGGTTCTGAGGGAAACTACTGAGTGTGTGGAGACCCTTGCTCGTATTTCATCTGGGTTGTTTTTGCACATATGAAACAGAAGCAAAGTTCTGGCCCCTTCACCGTTAGGGGTGTAGAGGAATTGTGTGGTTCAATCCCACTGTTTTCTTAGCCCTTTGAGATAGTGCCTGCCCTTCTGAGACCACAAGGTACTCTCCTGTGGACCATCACCGTGTTTGAACTCCCAGGGTGGAGGCAAGATACTACCTGTCTGTCAGTCCTGGCGCCTGTCACTAGCGTGCCTAGGGAAAGGTTCCTGCTGGGCATCTACGTGTTCTTTCCTTACTAGACTGACAGAAGGTTTGAGTCAAATCACCTTCGCCTCACAGAGTAATGCACATTTTCTCAAGAGTCAGCCTTTACTTGACCTTTGACTGGGTGACCTGACTCCCTCATATTTGGGAGGATGAAACTGGAGACGGTTATTACGACTGGCTGAAGTTGTAGTGTTTAAAGTTTTACTAAAACACACTCAACTGTTTTCTCCAGAGAGGCTACAGCTGTGCTAATGCTATAAATCATAAACATCAACCTATAAAATGGGTTCCCAGGCATTTGCGCTGCTGCTGCTGCTAATCTCTGGTATGAGGAATCGCCTGTGATGCCAGTCCCAGTGCCAGTCTCAGAGATGATCTGTGTGATCGCACCAGTAGCATTGTTTAGGCTGCTCAAAACCTCACTCATATCAAACCACCAAGTTCAAAAAGAGGGAGACAGCAGACATAGACAGAGGGTTTTCTTGTTTGTAAATGAATACAGCTGCCCAAAGAAAAGCTGGGGACCATTCTCACGTGGCCTCCAGAATAGCTGTGCTCTAGTCAGTGAGAGCGGCTTTTAAGACAGATACTTTCTTTTCTCATGGCTCAAAGAGCAAGTAACAAAAAGTAGTAAATCTCAGAGACAAGAAATGACCTCTGAATTTTCCCAGCAAAAAAAGGTGGCTCTCTTGAACTGAAAAAAAAACCCATAGCTGGGCTTTGTGAAGAAATATTCCTTACATTAAGGGGAAAAAAGGAAGTATGGTAAGATTTTACTGTAGCTAAATTTTAAGGCCAGAAGGGATCATCTAGTTTGATTTCATGCATAGCAAATCCCAAGAATCTGGCACGGCAATTTCTGCATTTGAGTCTATAATATCCATTGGAACAACAGCCCATCTTTCACAAGGGTGCAGGTGGCACCACTGTGGCCTTTCTCCATGGCCTGTTCATGCTCCTCTGGAGCACCCGAGCACTACATCCCATCTCAAGAGGCTCCACTAAACCTGGCATCCTGAGAGCATGGCCTCCTCCCCTTCCAAACCTGGTTTCCTTTCCATGGAGAGCTTCACACAGCCTGTGCTGTGTGTGGAGGAGCAGGGGAATGAAAGCTAATGAGGTAAAATACAATCATAGCTCTCCTTCAAACTCACAAGCTGCTCAGATCAGGTTCTGGGGATGGGCTGTCATTTGTCTTTCTTACAAACTGGTTCAAACTGACCTACCTTTCCTCCACTGAAATACTCATTATTTGAGTGCCTTAGGTGAGAGAAGCGTAACAACTTTGCTGCACTTAGGACATCATTGTCAAATTGAAGGATTGGGGAGGAGCCATTTCACCCAAGGAAAGTATTTGCATTCAGTGGCTGCTAAAGTGCAGACAGCTTCCTCTCCATGGTCTCAGAGGGGAGTGAAGCACCCACTTGCATTTTGCCTGCTCAGGGAAATGGTTTGCATTTGAGGATGGGAGCAAGGTAAGGAGGGTGGAAATGAGCAACTGGTTCCTGGGGATGCACAGCATTCTGTCCCACTGCAAACACCCCAACGTGGAAGCTGCTTGTTTTTACCATTCTGATGTAACTCTGGAGAGAGAGGGACAAAGCACTGCAAATAGGTGAACACAGGAGATCCTAGACCTGAGGAGCGTCCCATGTAGCAAACAGAAAACTTTGTGTAATGTTTGCAAGTTACAGAGACTGTTTAGGGAACATTAAATGGAACTGGAAAGGGAACACTCCAAAGGGTTGCAACATCTGGTTGCGTTTTGGGCTGTTTTACTGCATTAATATGTGCACATTTTCTGAGGGTCTGACTTTATATCTTCATATATCTTTGGAGCAATGGGATCTGCTACAAACAATAAAACAGACATTGGAAAAGAAAATGCAGTTGGATGTGTGCTGTGCCCTGAAGAGCCAGTGATCAGGCAGTGCACAGGAAAATGTATCAAGTACAAAAAAATCAGGAGCCCCATCAAGAAGGGGGCAGAGAAGGGAGTACTGTGTATAAGTGACGGATAAATTTGATATGCTAGATCTTCGAAGAGAGGTTCTTGCCTTTGCGTGCAACTAGATGGGGCAGTTGCAGTAGTTGATGCCTACTTTGACTTGCTTAAAGAAATGGGGCAACTGAAAGGTATTTGATACTGGAAAGTCAAAAGTATGACTAGGTTGGCATTCTTGGCTTTATCTGTCCGAGCTGCCCAAGTGGTTGCCTTCTCTGAGCCATGTTTGTTTGCTTTTGTTGTGGGATGGTGGAGAGCAGGGTGCATCCTCTCATACATGGAAAGGTCTGATGGATCTCCCTGTCTCACAGTAGTTTGTAAAAGGGAACACTTATTTGAAACTGTCAAG
>NW_010336373.1:56878-86059 GCF_000700745.2 Antrostomus carolinensis | reverse complement strand
TGAACCTTTGGGTTGATCACCACTAGAAGGCAGAGCACATCACTTGACTGGATTTTTATCCTCTCACTGGACAGAAATTGCTACTGTCAGGGTTTACTGCTGATATTTTGGGCCTACCCATTTATTTGTCATCCAAGGATCTCAGAGTGGTTTACAATAGTGTGCTGTCTGACTGTTACCCCGTAAGACAGGGAGTCATTATTTCCGATTCTATTTCCAACTCTATTCAAATTTGGAGTGTCTGTCCCACAAGCCCCTTCCTCTGTCAGCACCTCTGCAAACAGGGACTGTGCTCTCACATCTGTCTGCAGCCCACCGAGTCCCTTGGACAGGACATGCTCCTACTACCTAGCACAGCTGGTACGGAGCAAGAAGCTGGAAACTGCTCTTCTAGAAGCCCCACCTATTCTGTGTATATTCCATATCTAAATACAGCTGCCTTGGAAGCAATATGAACAACTGAAAAGAAATTACTGGAAGCTCATGGCTGTCCTTTGGAGCTTGAGATGCTCTAAAGGAGCTGCTGTACTTGAAGCATATGAATGATCTCCCCATAGCCAGCATGGAGGTGCACTTGTGCTTACAGTTGTTCCCTGGGTTTGGGGAGTGCTGTGGACATTATGAGAGGAAGCGTAGCTGGAGTTGATGGCAAGCAGTTTAAGCCATGGGACAGTCTGACAGAGCAAAGAATGAAGGTACTGGAGCAAATGATTGTGGATAGGCCCAGTTGTACACGGGGACATTTAATACATAAGATGTGTTGGCTTAACCAAGTTCAAATCTCGGGTCTTATTTTGTAATTTTTTTCCACTGTATGACCATGTAATTTAGTGGACAGACTTAATACAAAGCTGTTATCTAATATGGAATCCTTAAGGGTTATTGGCGAATTTGGGAATTAGTGTATTTTGAAGACTCCAAGCTTACTAAAATCTGGGATTTAGGATATACTTGTCACATGTTAGACAAATTATCTTGAAAGTCAGAAGGAGAAAAGAGTGATCGAGGCAAGATGCATGTTACCATACCAACAACCCAGAGAGCAGCTGTTGAATGTGTATATTCGCTGTCGCCCAGACCTTCTTCTGACTTTCAGGGAGATGTCTGAGTGGTAAGAAATATGATAAATTATTTGTGGACCACAGATAATCTTACTGTACTGTTCACATAAAATGGGAGAAAATAGCTGAGACATATGCCCTGATTTAGAGTAATGTTTGTAGAACTGAGATTAAAAATCTGTGTCCTACAAATAGTTTTCTATAACTGAATAGTGATGGAGAATGCTCAACAGCTTGGATAGGAGAAGCTTGCCAGTATTCCCATCGGAGGACGTTTTCCCTGCTGCATGGCTACAGATATTCCAGCAAGACCATTTTGAACAGACCTACGAGTCTATTCGTACAAGTCTCCATACTGTTCAGGAGCATCCTACAGGGGCCTGTCCCAAGAAGCATGGAAGAAATTGATGATTTAAAAGTATTCTCAGTGTTAGCAGAGTCTCACCGTGTGAGAATTAGATAAGTGAGTAATCAGTCAAAACCTAACCATGATACCACAAGCTGTTGGAAAGATAGGACAGCATTAGAAAGACCCTTTAGGTCTCTGAAGCATAGCATTTCTTTTAAATGGTCACCTTCCCTTCAGGTACTAACAATAACTTTCTAAAGCTGTGAGTGAGCTATCAACTCTGACAAGTGTCAGTACCATCCCCAGAAAACCAATTTTTATTTAGGCAGGCCTCTGAACCCTAGAGAGTCTGGGTAAATGGGGGGTTTAGTACTTGATATAGAATTTTATATTCAAATAGATGACTTTTATTCTCACCAGTTGGATTTCTACCACTGCCTTCCCAGGAAGGTGATCAGCATTTATTCGTTAATTGATCAGGTAATGAATGAAAGTGATTACTTGGAGAAGAGAGGATGGTGACTTTGGAGAAGGAAATGCCTTTGACAGGTATTGAGAGAAAAATATAAAATCTTCAATCCAGAAATAATGGATTAGATACCAAGAGAAGCAGGAGAGTAACACTTACCTAGCTTTAAGAGAGAAGCAAAATCCAAAAAGGGACTTGTAACTGGCTGCCAGCAAGCTGAAAACAGAAACAATGCATGATGACGGATAAGTGGTGCTTATGTTTATTTTAGGTTAAGAGAAACAGTAGAGGTGATTTGTTTGGGGCTTTTTTTAAAGAGGATTAATTTCTTTTCTTGGAAGCTATTTCTGTTTTGCGAAATTAAAAATGGGGCAGATTCTTTAGTTTTATAATACCTTAAAAAGAGTCTTTGAAGAATTTATTTTCCTATACATCTTGTTTTATTTTTCATCATTGAATGTGGTAAAATGATAATGTCATATGTACTCTGTGTGTGTTTATATTTACATTTTCCACTTTCTACTTTTTGGGCAAATTTCCATTTTTGAATGTGCTAATAACTGTCCATTTATTATACAACAAGTCCAGAAGTTAAGAAGTATAGACAGCTAGAACAGAGAAGTGAGCTATAGGGAAAAGCAAAGGTGAAAAAATAGATATATATACATTCAGCATCAAATAGAATGTGGAAATCAGCAAAGGGAGAACAGAAATACAAAGCTGAGATGTTTCAATTTTTTTTTTTAAATTAGTATTTTTAAAAATAAATTTGAACTTCTAAGAAAGTTTTCTACCCAAGTATTTTTCCTTGTGAAAAAGATTATTTTGTCTGGCTGCAGAGGAAGACAATAAGCAATGGAGCTCTGTGTGTGGCCTTCCTATCTGAGAGGCTGCAATAATTCTGGGAATGAAATGGCTTTAAAAATGTTAAAGAACAGAAATAGACATTAGTATTTACTTCTATATGTTCCTTTTTTAGAATATGTATCTAAGCCCTTCCACTGTGCATTCAGCTGTGACACATGCCTTATGCAAAAGTACCTGGTATTGAACTAGGTAACAAACCCCATTGTACCTGTGCAAATGTTGAAAATAAAAGAGCAAGTGGCACGTGGAAAAGGAGGACGTTAATATAGACATAGCCTTCCTGACTAAGGAAACCCATAGCTTAGCAGCAAGCTGGGTTTATTCTTAGCTGCTGAAGTATATCTGGAGGGTTCTGCAGAAATGGCAGAACAAATCATTTCAGCACAGCATGGTGGGGCTTGGAATAGGAGGCTGAGAAACCTGAAGTCTGCTTTGGTATCTGGCATGGAATATGTGATCCCATGTAAACAGCACCCCTTCTTTGTGCCTCAGTTTCCTCAACCATGAAATGGTGTTAGTTCATCTTTAGAGCACTTTGGGCTGCATATCTGAAAAGCCTTGTGCAAGAGGTAAGCATTATTTATCCTAAATGACAGCACCTTGTGTTCACTTTGCACTTTCCTCTATTACCAGCCTTTTTTTCACCCGTAGTTTTCCTTATTTATGTCTTTGCCTCCCCATTACCTTTGTGTTAAAGCTCGCATCTGCATTGATTTTACATCACTGCACTGTACTGCAGCCATTACAAGTTTACATTTTGGAGAGATGCTTTTGAATCTTTAACCCATTGCTTCAAGAGTCCTGACCACAGGGTATCTATCAACCGGTAACTCCAGTTGCACTTATTGTGATGGGGGTTAACTGACCGGTTACTGTCAAGGGAAAGGGCCGAAGACACTGGTGATAACTGTGTTCCTACAGCTTTGAACTCTCTCTTCCCCTGAGCATATAAGGCTTTTCAAAGCAGGATACTGTCAATATTGTAATAAAATAAAGCACTTTGGAAAGCATTGTACTAACTTGGGAAGGCTGAACAGTGTTTCATGTCATGAGGAGTCTTCTACCTGTTAGGAAATATGAGTCACTTAAAAAATGAGCTCCCTTACTCCATTCCTCTGGCTATGTGTTGTTAAATCACTTTATGTGCAGCACACTCTGGCTTTCTCTGTGCTGTGGCAGCAGCATTTCCCATTGACTGTGGAGGGAGCCAGGCATGACAGCTCTGGAGGACAGGAGTTCTGGTTTGCTCACTGCTTTCCTGAACATGGATGCACGGCACACCCTCAAGTCCATATCATCTGTCTTGCTAGCTGGTCAGAATATAGTTTTTCATATTTTTCTGCCTCAATTTCTCACCTGCAGAACATCATGAAAGCACCTCCTTACTTTATTGTGAAACAAAGTTTGGTATAGATAGTGAGCGTGTCCCTGCACAACAGGAAAATAAAAACACAGGCATATGAGATGGGTCAGTAAGGCACTGAAAATATTTATTCATGTGCCCAAGGAAGAGTTTACCTGATGCTCTGAGTTGTTTCACAGTGTAAGCTTGCTGTTGCACATCCATTAGAATGGATAACTAGAACCAAATAACAAGGTTCATCTCAGATCTTCACCCAAGTCCAGTCATGTGAAAGTCTTACTTCAGCTGGCAGGAGTTTTAGGGAGAAGGCCTTAACTCCTTGTCTAAACACCAGCCTTACAAAGGCAAGAATAAAACCCTAGCTACTGCCTTTTTGCTTGGCAGAGGACTGCAATGTTCCAAGGAATAGTTGAGGCACATCAGTAGTCTGCTGGGATGAATTGAAAGCTTATGTGACCTGTCAGTCAGGTTCCCATTGACTAGAAAGCTCTGCAAATGATCTCATCGCTTGAACAAAGCAGACTCAAGTCCCTTCGCTGTAAGTGCAGGTATTAACAAGTGTTTCTATGTTTAAGTTGCTGCATAACTTCAGTAGCTTTTCACAGTACACTAGAGCACAGATTTACAATGATGCTGGCACATAAGTAATTGCTTAGAGACGGCAGGGCGTAGGAAGCAGAGGAGCAGGTATCCTTTCATTTTTGAATTAGTTACGGGACTCACTCGCCAGGAGTCCTGATGCTGGAATTACAATATCCTGACATTGGCATAACTATGTACTGAATCAAACTGGGTTCCTAATAGCCTTGCCTAGCTGCCAAATGCAAGGGGGTTGAGTTATTCCTTGCAGAGTAAACCGTAAGACTGGAAAAGAAAAGATCCTGTGATTAATTTACTGAAGAACAGAAGAGATTCATTTTCCATGTGCTTAGTCTCGGTGTTCAAGGGAAATTGCTCATGCTCTTGTTCCATTTGAGAATGTGCTCGTTTAGTGAGGATGAAAGCTTGGAGACCTGGAAGTTCAATCAGAGCTTGATTTGGGAAAAAGCAATTTTGAGGTCATCCAAGGACAGATGAAGTGGCAAGACTGAGGGTATGCATTCGTATGAAACAATATGATAAAGGACACTTCCTTTAAACTAAGGAAATACTCTTATGTTAAGTATTAAACAAACCTATCTTTCCATTTGCCCATCTAAGTCTGGTCCACATTCAAACACTCACCCCTGGTAGTCCACACTGTCAGATTATTTACAGGCAGAAGCACCTGGCCAGTTTCAGGAATGGCCAGAATGGTAGTTTATGAATGATGTGAATGTAAGTTGTACTTCACACAGTGAGATTTTTAGTACTTGCTTCTGTCTTTGGGGTTGGGTTGTGGGAGGAGTTGTTTGAATGGTTGTTTTCACTGTCATTTGATTTGGTGGACTGGTTACTTTTTCATAAAAGTCAACATGACTTGACCCCCTGTGAGCTAAAAATTAAGAAACTGCATGCAAGGTACAGTCTGAAGTTGCGTTGGTGCATGCCAGCAGCTGGATCTCTTATGGTAGAAACTTTGTCCTGGGTGTTTGACATCCATGTAGGTTCTCACCAGCAGTCCAGTGTGGTGGAGGAGTGCCCATATTCAGCACAGCCCCGTGGTTCTCGGTGGAGACCCCAGAGAAACTGGAGTTTCAATAAACATGCAGTGTGGACTGTTTACATGCATGAGCCTTTGACATGACGATTTGCATTCTCAATGTGAGCAAAGATTAAAAACTGGCCACCAGGGACCAAAGAAAAGAGGCAAATGACACAGTGTCTCTTGTTTTCGGTCTGGGAGTAAGGCTAACTTTGCATGGGGAGCCTACCCCCAAAGATCTGGGAAGCTGGGCTTCCCTGGTAAGGGATAGCTCTGATTTCCATTGCGCCTGCCTGCTGCCCAGGGAAAACTAAATAGAGCTGTGTGATGAGGATGAAATAGCAAGGTAATGCCTACAGCTGAGAGTGCTGCTGCCAATGAATATTTTTCAGTGCCCTGAGGCAAAACTGTTTCTAGTTGGGACAGGGGAGTGTCGATGTGCTAATTCAAAGGAAATGCTCGGTTCTAATTGCAGTGGAGTGGGAAGAGGGTGGATGGGTTTGACAATAGATGAACTGCAAGAAGGCATGGCAGAAGGACAGAGATAGGAAAGGACCTAGATTTAAAGAAAATGGCTCCAGCCCATTCTACCAAGATGATTCTAATTAGCTCTGTTCTGCTGACCCTCTTCCTCCTTTTCAGTGAGCACATCTGAGACTATGCAACTGTTGTTTGTCCAAGGTAAAATCCAGCTTTCAAGGGAGCTGGTCTTGTTATTCCTGCACTCAACATTGCATTTCAGTTGAGAATTCTGCAGTTGTTTTTTCTCTTCCTGGGTTTCAGTAAGCTAATGTATTTAATCCCTACCTTGGATCCGGTGAGTGGATGTGGACATAAGAACTGACTCAGAACTTGGACACAGCTGGTGATTTCAAGCACAAATTTTCTAGGAGATTTGCAAGCTTGGGGGCTAGTTGCTTTTACAATGATCACTCCTTTTTACATGCCTAGGTGCTTCTTGATTTTAGATTCAACAGGGGAAGGAAGTGGCTGACTGGAAGGAAACAGACCAACCTCAAGCTATTTCTTCATCATCTCAAGCAAGAAATCCCCTTAGAGAGCTCATTCAGCTGAGATTCCTAGCTCCGTTTTGCAAACTGAGGCTCCTCGTCCTTTTGGTGGAGACATGATATAGAGTAGATAGGGAGTTAAATAGTTTGTCCCTGGGAAGTTACTCCTGTTCCCTGCATGCCGCTTAACCCCATCTGTAAAACACAGATAAAGATACTTACTAAAGATTAGGAATAGTGGTTGGACTGATGTCCAAAGACAGTTGAGAGTGTCTCAAACAACTAATTGCTTCTCTTTGTGACCTTTTTGATTCCCTGTTCCCAGTACCCATGGTAGGTAAAGTTTTGCTCACATTAAGGTTGGTGTATGATTGATTGCTCTTTGTTCACCTATCCAAATGAGATTGGAAGCCAGGGTACAAGTGTGAACACATATGGTCCATTTGTAATCGTCCTCATTAATGAGGTTCCCACTCTTCCTCCAGGGAGGCTAAATGCTGTCCTGTGACCCAGGTCACCACTCACAAACCTCAGACTGCTGCAGCAAAGAGTTCTGGTGTAATCCAGTGCAGTGACATTTGTTAATGTTAACTGTTCATTAAAAAATTTTGAGCAGCAGACATGTTCATAAAGCTCACAGCCGCTCACAGATAATTCATGAGCATAATAAAAGGATTCATTATTCATGTAAGATCTTTACTGTGAAAATTAAACCAGCTCTAATACCTCACGTGCATTGGTGCATGTTGGGGAGGTTTATTTGTTGCGTTTGTCTTGTGCTTTGAGATCATGGAATTAAAGTTACTATGGAGAGATAAAGCAGTATGGACAGAGTCTTTACAACTGTCATTAACGCCCTCATTAGTTGAGTCCTTACGAACACATAAAGTTGTGCCACTTTAACTGCATAGGTGTAGTTAAAGCAGTGCATCACCACCTAATGCACGTTATATTAAAGCAGCACTAGCAGCACAGCTGAAGAGGAGCAGGCATAGACTATCCCAGTATATACACATATATGTTCCAGATGTTAATTTTATAAACATCACATCCAAGAGTACTGCCCCCACTTTCATCTGTCTTTTTAAATCTTTTTCTTTTTTTAATCATCTCCCTGCTGAAGATTGCAATTCTGTATAGGCAGAGGGGGGGTAGTATCAAACTTCTCTCATCTGCCTTGGTGAAAGTCAGCTGAGGTTGCTGTTGGCTTTTTGCCTTAGGTGGAGTAAGAGGTGCTGGCATGATCAGTGAGAGCAATAATCTCTGTCTAGATAAAGAGGTAAGAGTAACCATGGGGAAGGAATAATGTCCTCCGATGCTAGGCCTGGAGTGAGAGCTGTCTGACCACAGCCTCCTAATCTTCATCAGGCTATTACTATATGGATACCCAAATTAGTAGTAGATCAGGCCTAATACCCCTAATAGTCTCACTTGAATGCAAGCTAAACGATACAAATGATAGAGGAATCAATGAGTATATCTATCCAGCCTGACACTAGCAAAAGCTGTCTGTTATTGCACATTTGGAAGAGTTTATTATACAGCCTAAACAGAAAGCTATATGCACTGAGAGGCCTGTGCACAAATGGGCACTTGAACTGCGAACAAAACAGACTGTTGCATGTAAATGAACGTGTGAGCATGGAAGATATTCCCCTGACAGGCATCCACGTGCATGCCAAGTGAAACGCACCAGCAAGGCATTGGTGGTAGCAGTGGTATAATCATTTTCATGACTACGAGACCTTAAAGATCCCATGGACAGTGAAAAGTGTTTAGGGGAGGGGGGGAATCTGTTATGTTTATTTTTTCTTTGTGGACTTTGGCAGTGGTGAAATGACTTTTTAACCTTTTCTTATTCATCTGATGCATTTTGAGTGATAAAACCCCCTTTAGCAAACAGCAAGGTGAAGCTGCCACCAGGGAGGAGAGGAAATGTATTTTGTAGAATGTACCATTTACAAACAAACATGTCTGCACTTGTGTACTGAGGCTTCCCTGCTAATTGTTCCTATTTTAATTTTTTTGCCTCCTTTCAGTCTGCCACTTGTAGGGATACAGTGGGAACAGAGCAAGAGCAACAGTGTGAAGATGGTTCATAGACCCCTTGCAGTCCCTGAGTAGGCAATGTAAGAGGGAAGGTGGAACGTGAAGTCAAAGGAGGGTCTAGAGGAGGCAGGGACAGTCTTTGATGCTCCTGGCCAGCTCCTTTTCAGAGGTACACCTACTCTGTTGTCCCCAAGATGTGGTACTGGGGAGGAGTTCCCCAAAGCAGAGACTTAAGCATTTCCGAGCGCTTTGCTAAGGCAGGAACCAACCACAGAACAGAGCAGATTCTATGCAAGTACCTTAAGCACTCTCATGTTGCTGCATCCATAGTAGGTCACCGTCTGGCTCACCAAACTGCTTATGCCCTAGCCATATTGGCTTGTTTGGGACTACTGCTACAAATAGTACCTTCCAGAAAGGGCCTTGCATGCATGTTTATGGACTGTCCTTCCTTTCTGGATGGTGAAAGGACACATATTCAGCTGTGTCCTCCAGCCAGTGCATGAAACAGTCCTGCTGATCTCCCCGCTTCTTGGCTAGGGAGGACAAAGCTAAACTGTGTTCCTGCCTCACCAGCAGATGATGTGAGATGAAAGAGCAGAGTTCCTTGTCAGTGCCTGAGCTGAAGGCTTTGGATTTTGTCAGCTCTCAGCCTGCTCCTTTCTTACATATCACCCTATTCCCACTGTGACCTTCCAGAGCGAGTGCCTAGAGAAAGGTGAGCAATGAGCTAAGTACCACAAGTGCTTAACCTCCTCCACACTTTGTACCCCTGCATGATCAGGCTTGGGATGTTGGCATGGCCAAGGTGTGATCCTGATGGATGACCTGTTTCTAGGTGTGGATGGAGGTCAAGGCTCCATGCTAGTGCTCCTTGATATGTTGTTATCCTTTGATATTATTGATCAGAGAACTCTTTGAGCAGCATCAAGGACTCAGTAAGAAGGGATGGCTCCATTCATGTTTACCAGACAGATTGCAGGATCAGTATTGTCCCTTCCCTTTTGCTCTTTTCTGTGCACACACAAGCCCAGAGCAATGACAGATGTGAGACACAATGTGCGGCTTTGCCAATAACGCGTTGACATGGCTCAGCTCACTGTATACCCTTCCCCACTGAGGCAATCTCTGGCAGCCTCACCAAGATGTTTCCCTGCCTGGAGGAAAGAAGCAGACTGAAGAAGGACTGCTACTTCCAACTGAACACAGAGATGATGGAAGTGTTTGTGACAGGAGGGACATACTCACTTTACAACATCTCTCACCTTCGTATGAGGCATCTGACTACCAAAGCACGCATCTACTATCAAAGGAGGCCATCTCCTGCTGGTCATGCTGAACTGCTAACTGCTCTGGAGCACTCAGATCACAAAAGCATCAAGGAAAATATTCTGCTATGCTTATAAAGGTGGCTTTATATACACAGCTTCTTGCCTTGAACAACTTATCTTGAAGGTGAAGGCCTTATGATCCAAGCAAAGAAGATATACTGTGTCAAATGTTGCTTTGTGACTTCCTGGTAATTCATGTTCTTTTCTGAGTTTTTTGAAGCAATAGACCTACTCTACTATGCAGGTCTGGGCAACTTTGTTGGTCAATACTCAATCTGTAACTACCATCTTCACATCAGAACACTCCTTCAGCTGGGTAGTATAGACTCTGGTATGTGGGAAGAGCAATTTTCAAGTAGCGTTCAAAAGGAGAGGTTCTCTTCTCTTGGAAAAGCTTCCTTGAGCAATAGCAACTCCTCCCCAGAAAAGGAAGCAGAAAATAAAATTGTTGAGTAGGTGGCAAGGAAGAGAAGAAAAACAACTAACTCAGCAGTGAAGTTGCTCTTGAGGAGCTGGCTATTGCTAGGGGTATCTGATCAAGAAAGGTGCCTTAGGAGTCACCAGGATGGATGTTGGGTATTCGATGTATTTGGAAGTTACTTTAGTTTTGTCCCTTCCAATCTGGTTGGAGGTGAGGCCTGAGAGAAGCCCTGCATCTCAAGCCATGTATTTGTCTGGTCTTTAAAAATGGCTGAAAAAGACAGTTTCTCAGTTTTCTCAGTTTGGTTTTGTATGGCTCAGCCATCCTCCAGCTGCATGACAAACAGGGAGGATTTGTGCTGGCTGGGGAAGCAGCATATGTGAAGAGACAGCCACCTGCCCTCTTGTTAGTGCAGCAGATAATGGGAATGGCCTCTCCATGCCTGGCTTGATCACCAGGCGTGCCATGTGTCAGTAGCAAAAGGCTTGAGAGGAGGTCACATCATGGGGATGAGGGAGAGTATCACCTCTCCCCACCCATGCTGTCCAGACGTATTTTTTCTTATATTTCTCTCGATTTGATGAATGTTCTTCTCCTTGATTCCTCTTCCTTTCCTTCTCTTTCTTGGTTTCCATCACCGATCTCGGTGATTTCCCGTTTCTCATCGTTAATTCCGACGCTTCCCGATCGGAAAAACCTTCTAAACTTTCACAGGGGCAGGGAGGACAGGCCATGCCAACATGGATTATCAGCCTGGTAAGGAGAGAGTCCTTCAGCTTGTCCCAGTTGGCTGCTGCCCCCATCCCTCTCAACCTCCCCTGGAACTACTGAAGCTCAGAAACAGCCCCTGGTCCTGCAGAGAGGTCCTTAAAGGAGGGCTGGTGGCTTAGCTGCTTCCCCTGTGCATGCACACCTTTGCAGCCAAGGTGGCTTGTGCTCCTGCTTTCATTTTAACTCCTCAGCTCCCTGTCAATGATGCCACCCTGCTCACCTCATTAAGTTCCAGAGAAAGGAGGCTCCCGGATTGATGGCAGGCAGGTTTAATGTGGCTCTTTCCGAGCACTCAAGTGCAGCGTGTAGGAGGCTGCTGGGGAGATATTCCCGCAGGCTCCAGCAGAACTGACTGATTGAAGTTGCTCTGAATTGATGGCTAATGGGGGAGCTTTCTTTGATAGCTCTTTCATTCTGAGTGCAGCTGGATAGAAAAAGATATCTCAACACGAGGGAGAGGGGTTTTATTCCCACCTCTGTCCCCCCCCTTTATTAACAGATGCTTCCAGGGCACTCCAGCAGCAGAATGAGATATGATGAAAACCTAATAATTTAAATGATTCTTAGCTGCTTCTCTTTCAGCAGCTGCTCACTTATACACACCAACTGCATATAAGCACTGAGGACTAAGCGGGCAGCCAGGCCAACCAGAAAGGTGATAACTGTGCAAGGTGAAAAATCCCTTGGTAAAGTTTAGTCCACTTGAATTGGATGTGGCCTCTCCATCTGTGACTCTGAAAATGGGTTCTTGGTTTGGTGTAGATGTGGTGGCTGCAAGTAGAGCATCTAATGCCTCCATGTGTTGAGTGGTTATATAGGCTGAGGGGCAGAGCTGCTGTAGAGAGACAAGGAGCTGCAGGGCAGGAGGGAGTAGAGGTAGTGGAGGCTTTAGAGAAGCTTTCACAGCAGCTGCTCATGTTATGTATGGCTCAAGCTGCTGTGGCAAGAATTAGGCACAGTCAGGCAGAATTATATCAAAACTGATTAACAGAAACTGGCTAATGGTGAGCTTTTTGCACCCTCCCCATGGAGGCCCCTGTTCAACAGGCTCATTGCAAGTACTTTTCTTCCTACAATACCTAACCTTTTAATCAGATAATGGATGTCTTCCCATTGCCACAAGTTCTACATCCCCTAAAGTTTCTGTCAGCCAGATGTCCCTGCAATCTGTGTGTATCCCTGAGCTGACATATTTGTGAGCATGCTGTTTCTCATTCACATACACAGATCAGGGTGGGTGTTAGCGAGTCCAGAAACTCCAATAATTTGATCCAGTTCAAGATCAACAGGCCAGATTTTGGCTGATATAAATCAGTGTTGACTTGGAGCACAGTCATTTTGCTCTATTTGAGGACCTGACTCATAATTTCCAATCTAGGCCCTGGCATCTGGCTAACTCTATGGCAGGGCACTAAAGAAACTGTTTGTGTAGGGCTTGCTTTGCCCTTTTCCATGTCTTGACACAGCCCCTGTTTGTCTCCAGTGATGTGTGCCGTGCCCCATATTCAACTGTTGAGATAAATTTAGTGGAGGCAGAAAGTAACTACACCCTTACTTGGGAACTTGGCCATCATGTTGCACTTAAAACCCCTTTGCTTTTACAAGGAAGGACTTGGACTGCAATGTCTTTTATTTGCAGGTGATCAGACAAAGTAGTTTTTCACCTCAGAGACAGCAGCTTCACTTTTAATGTAGTGTTGAGGATTCGGAAGCCTTCAGCCATCTCTGAAAAAAGGTGCTGCTCTCATAAACAGCACTCTGTTCTTCGAGGGCAGAGGGTTTTTTCTTTAAAAGTCACACCTATCTTCATGCTCAATGCATCAGAGATTGCTTGATCATCAAGTTCAGGTCATAAAACAGGTGAAAATGGGTATGTCTGCTTGGTTGGGATCCAAGAGAAAGAAGATACAGAGCTGTGGCAGCTGTCAATCTAGGAGTAATCTTTGACTAGACAAAGCAAGGGGGCCCCATCCTGACCCTTTTCCTTGGTAAGATCCTGTTCCCCTTTTAGCTAGAGGTGTCATGCATAGCCCCAGTGACAATGAGCTCTAATGGTGGTATTGTCCCCCCTTTCCCCGCCTGTGAAATCCCATCTGGGAAGGAGGGTTTCCACATATTTGCAAAGTCTCTGGCTGGCTGGGGCGATGTCCCGTGACTTAGTGTGGCTGATGCTAGAGGCAGGTCCATAGCACTCCATCATGGCAACCACCATGTGGTTGAGGAGCCACAGGTTCATAGCAGCTTAGGATCAATACCTGCTAAGCTGCAGCCCATATGGTAACGAGGAATTCCTTCATGTGTGAGTTAGATAGATCGAGTGCATTGATATATCATTGCAATTTTAATTGTAAGAATCCTTGTATGCTGTTGCCCTCCTTTCTTCCTCATTGTTGTTCCCTTACCTTCAGTGAAACGTTGGCTACTGGTGGCTACTGGCTAGACTCAGCTGTTGTCAATCTATTGTGGGTGGGTGCACAATGCTTGTCTTACAGTGGGTGAATGGAACAAGGGTCTGGAAGGGATCTCACAAGCTAGCTAATCTATATCCCTGTATAATGGCAGAGTCAGCTCTTCCCAAGTCATTCCTGATAGCTGTTTCTCTAGCTTGTTTTGAAAGACTCCACACCCTCCCAGGGCAATTTATGCTTGTGCTTAATTATCCTTGCTGTTCTTCCAGAGGCCTAACTGAACCTTCCCTGTTGCAGTTTGAGACCATACCTTCTTGTCCTGTCTGTTGTGAATCAGATACAGGCATCTGTTACTTTATTTTGTGGGAGTCTTGCCCATTATTTCATCACTTTTATTGTGTCTTCCTTCAGTCTTTTTTAAGCTAAGCAAGTTCCACTGGTTTTATCTTTCTTTGTGGCTCATGTGTCCTAGATGTCTGATCATTGTCCTGCTCTTTCCTGGAATCTCCAGTTTGTCCACATCCTTCTTACCCTCACTCCTCCGTACTTAGAATCATAGAATCATAAAATGGTCTGGGTTGGAAGGGATCATCTAGTTCCAATCCCCCTGCCATCAGCAGGGACACCTTCCACTAGACCAGGTTGCTCAAAGCCTCATCCAACTTGTCCTGCTCCAGCCTTTCCAATTGATTTCCAGTTTGTCAGATAAATGCATTAGCGATCTGTTGATTGCAACTCACAGTCTGATTGTAGATAATGCAAATATGGGAAGGCATTCATGATCCCATCAAACCAACAGATGTCAGCTGATTGTCTGCTGATTTCCCATCCTGGGGCTTGAACCTGGAACTGGCCTGGCAGCCAGTTGTTCTCAGCTGTAGGAGGGAAGCAGGTATGAAACCAGCTGTCTGCCTTTTGGCCAGGCTACAGATGGATTTGTGCTACTGCCAGTGCAATTCCCATCTGTCCCCATCATCTGCAGCAACTATGGAAGGCCTTCCTGGCTGCTACTCGATAGCTGAGCCATTAGGCCACAAGTGGTGACTGTTTGAAACTGGAACAATTATTTTGTGTGGTGCCCTAGTTTTACCTTTGCTGTATATGCTATTGCTACTACTTAGGCAGTGCTGAGCCACTCAGGGTGCAGGGATTGTTGAAAATACATCACAGAGATTTATGGCAAGCCCAGTTATCCTCTTTTTATTACAAAAAATCTCCATCTATTTCAAGAATATTCTTGGCGAAGCAAGAAGGGGGGGGTGGGGAAAAAATCTCATTCCCATGTGCTCTCTCCTATAGGAAAACAGATCTAGTTGCAACCTTCACATGTGCACTTAGCTCATAAGTTCACCACGACACAGCTACGCTGAAGTCAGGGCACCTCAGCGGTTCCTGCTCACACTGGCAGAGTTACACAAGGGATCGATCTGGCCCTGCTGCCTGTGCTCCCCACAATGCTCATATTGAGCCTTCTACATCCCAGTCAGCGTGTCTGCAGACTGAAGGTTAAGCTGGCAAAAAAGACCTAAGGTCTGACAAAGTGCCTGGAGTTTGTTCACATGCACATTCTCTCATTCTCCCCCTCCCTTTCCACCTCTCCGCAATGTTCCTTCCCTGAACTTCAGCCAAATATTGTCTATTACTTCCAGAAAGAGAGAGTTTTTTGTTCCATTTCCCCTGCTGCTACTTCACCGTAACCTGATTTTAATGGCCTTTGAGATTGCATCACTGAGATGCCAGACTGGGGGCTTTGCTTTTAAAAGAAGCCTTCCATAGCCCTAATTTATTTTCTTTCCTCTTACATTTCATCCTCCTTTCTTGCATTTGTGTTGGGGCAGTATTGACTGTTTGACCCTGTATATGATGCTGTTGGAGACCAGGTCATTTTTGTGTTGTGGGGAGAGAGGGAAGAAGCATTCATCCCCTATCTAGTGAGAGTCCAGGCAGGCCAAGGGTCTAGGCAGTTTAGGGTCTGGCAGGCCAATTTCTTCCCATCAGTGGGATCTCACAGTTCAGTACAGGAAAGCTCAGGGTGAAAGCAGCTGAGAGAAGCTGAGGCTGGAGGTAAAGGGTGAGTGTCTGTCTGTCTGTGCTGCTGCACTGTCCGGGCAGCAATGTGGGATGCAGGAGAGGGGTGGCTGGAAAGCACGAGTGCAGGCAGGCAGACCAGTCAGCTGAAAGGCTGGGAGATGTAAGCAGCCTATTTCAGCTGGGGGCTGAGGGGTACAGTGAATGAATACGAACCCAAATCGAACTGCAGAATTAGCCAGGATGCTCGGGCAATGAGCTTTGGCTCATTCACCAGCACAGAGAGAATTTCTGGGCTGTGGGAATCCCATGCTGGGCAGAACAGAGCTGAGCATCTGGGCTAGGGGACCACGTACCAAGCAGCATCTCCAGGGAAACCCATTAATACAGTAGGTGACATTCCCAACTGGCATTAATTGCTCTGGCTGCCTTCAAAGCAAACTGGGTGATGCCAGCTGGGAACACGACCAGGAGAGGAAGGTTATCCTCAAATCAGGAGGGACAGCATTGCCCTCTGAAGCAGGGTGAAAGGCAGTAGCTGAGCCATTAGGCCACAAGTGTGCTGATTGTTTGAAACTTTCTCTGAAACAGGCGTGCTCTGTACAGATGATCTCCCTCTCTCTTGGAGCAGATTAAGCAGATTATCCTCCCTATTTAAAAAAAAAAAAAAAAAAAGTGCTTTTGTTTTAACTTCTATTTTGAGTGAAGCGGAAAAAATGCAGCTGTTCCCAGAATTGCTTGCCATAGCTCCAGTAACCGAGTAACTCATGGGTTTTTTGTCTCTTACATGATTGTTTCCCTCCTGCATGAAGAAAACCTTGATGTTCTGCTTAGGGGCAGGGGACTAAAGGAACAGCTTTAGAATGGTCTTATTCTTAGTTCTCTCTGGCTCTGTCAAGTGACCTTAGTCCCTGCTCACCTCACTTTCCCTTCCCTTAAGTTCCTGGATGTCAAGAGGATGAATTCAGTGGGCCCTTTCCCACCCACACTGTCTGGTATTGCTGTGAAGTGAGTACATGCTCTCTTGCAGCCACTCTGCGTGGGCTGCAGTGCTGCATTTGCAGTTCAGCTGAGGCCAAGCTCCTCACTCATCACTTTTCCTCTTATCTAAGCTTTACAGGTGCCATAGCTGGTATCTCTCCCTCTCCTTGACCGCACTCCTATGTTAACTTCCAGTTTCTTCTCTGGAATAGGCAGGGGAAAGAAATCTCAGGAAAGCCTAGGTTCCCAAGTCATCTTGACTTTAAGACTGACAGCCCAGTAAATATACAGCAGTGGGAAGAGGGAGATACAGATACAGTCTGCTGGGATCATCTGTCCATCAGTCAGCAAGAATGTAGTGCTTTATTCACTTACTGCATCTTCTCGTGTCATAAAGCACAATCCAAATGAAGGCTTGGGGAAAATGGATTTCATACTCCATAAAGAGCCCATTTCTTGCACTGCTGGGTAAGACCATGAACTTCTTAAAGTGGGCTCTGCTGTGCTGGAAATTAGAGAGACTTGAATATCTGGTGTTAACAGTGAGCAAAACATTGTGCTGATCTAGGACCTGCTCCTAACACCGTGCACTGAAGTACCTGGGGAGAACACCACAGCCTTTGAAGGCTCTCTCTCACTTAATAATAATGACAGGATACTTCAGATGTTGTGGACCACATGCATTCATGTTTTCCTAAGAAGTGTGGGATGATTTATCTAGGGAGGGTAAAACCACTAGCTATCTTGGGCTGGAAAGTATGTTAGGATTTAATTCTGCTCCTGATCCCTTAGCACAAGAAGTACGTGGAAAAAGAGAGAGAAAAAGAAAAACATTAATGAAAAGAGAATATAAGCCAGAAGCTGCATATACAGTGTTGACCTTGACACAGGCATGTGTGAATGCTCAGAAGTGATGGGGTGTTGTTTCACTAAAGCAGGACTTGGTGGGTGTGGATGTTGAGTGGACCTTGACTTTGAGGCTGACAGGAATGGGTCAGAGGAAGTTGTAGTGGGAAGAAGCAAAATATATCAGCTACTACAGTTCCCCACAGCTGCGGGGTTCACTGTCCCTCTCTGCCATCGGGCCATGTCCTGAGCTATACAGCTGCTTTGGGATTTTGGCCACCTGTCCTGACTACTAACATACCCTACAGCATCCCAAAAGCACTGGCGTTAGCCCCTGTGACCAGCTTCAGCCCACAGAGCTTTTGCCCTGTCCCTTCCCACTCAACCTTCCAGTGAGTGGGTTACGAAGGCATCTGACACCACATCCACTCCCTGTAAGTGCTTCATGCACTCAGGCTGTTTCTGAGGGCTGGTTAAACTGTTTGCAGTGATAAAAGGGTTGGAGCAGTGTTCCACATGTAAGTTATATTCATTCAGTGCACCCAGAGAACACCAAACTCATCCTACAGACTCAGGTTTTCACCTTGTGTGGCCTTTTTCCAGCCAGTTTGTGCCTGATGTGCATCTTAGATACAGCTTATTTTGTTGCCTGAATTAGATTCTTGTCTCAGTAGGCATGGCCCTTTCTGACACCAGCCCTGGTAAATGTTTGTCAGCTAAAATAAATGCAGCATTATTTGGAATAAGCATCCTGGTAACAGACAGCAGAATATGGCCCTGCTCAGGAATGAGTTCAGAGCTTAAAGAAGGCTGCTTCTTCTGGCAGCCCTAGTTTTCAGGATGGATTTCATCCCTAGTGCATGTTCAGTACACTTGCAAAACCTTGGATTCCACACAGCTTTCCTGTCCCTAGCTTTAGATACGTGACTTTCATTAAATTGACAGACGGTGAACAGGAACTAGTCCCAGCTCAACAAATACACTGCCGAAAGCTTGCAAGCCCGGAGCTTGCTCTTGCTCACTCCACTGTAAACCCATTGGGCCACATCTTGGCCTTTTTGAGAGGGATGTGAGTCTCAAGTTAACACCATTGATTGCGATAGTGTATATCTGGCATTAGGCAGGCATAGCAGAGATCAGAGCTCACTATGCTTTTGTGTTTGGAGTTACTGCACATTGACTTTGGCTTAGGTGGGTACAGAGCAAGGGTCACCTCCAAGTCTATTTCCAGTCTCCTTTCTAGGTTCTGCCGTGCCATTTTGTTCCTGTACCAGCTTCACGGCCCCATTACATACTGCCAACCCTTGCACTAATTTGAGGATTATCTCAAAAGAGGAGGCAGCCTGCACTCACCAGTTTTAGATGTTTCAATCTTTGCTGTAAACCAGGGTATCCCTAGCACTGGCTGTATGGTGGTGCAGGTTCCTCTGTCAGGAAAGCAGAGATGCTGGTAGCTGGCTGTGTAGGCGGTGGGAGTGAGCGACTTTCCCTATAGCTGAGCTGCTAGAAAGACAGGCATGACCACACTTCAGCTTACTTTCACAGTCTGGCATCTTAGCACAAACCCACGATCAGCAGTGGTCCCATGCTGTAAGCAGGGACAGCTGATGCACTGGCACATAATGCAGATATTCCTGTTGGTGCTGTCATGGAGCTGGTAATCTGCACCAGAGCAAATGCTGGAGAGCATAATATCATAAATTGTCAGAGATAGATAGGGCACCTCAGTTCTTCTGTCAAGGCCTGAGTCTCTACAAGCCGAGCAGAAGAACCAGCCTGTATAGCTTGGGCTGCAATGGACCCAACGCCACTGGGGCTCAGGGGAAGCTGGGTCAATTATCTGCTCACACCACTGATGCACATGGCAGTTCTTCCTTCTTAAAGTTGCCTCAAGAAAACTTGCTGATTTTCTGTGCTTTGGGAAAAAGCTGTTGATCCTGTCTTAGGTCTTTAACAGAAATGGCTTTCTTGGGCATCTTCTTGATTTTCTTTCACATTTCTATTCCTGAATAAGTGAAGAAAGAAAAATGGCATGTGTTAAGCTGAGCTCCACATACCTGAGAGCAGAGTGTGAGACAAATTGTTGGGAGCGCTGGAGACCATGTATGTGAATGAATTTGCATGAACTGGGAGTAGTAGTGAGCATGTGGTGGATTGTGCAAGGGTAGTGTGGGATGGTGCTAGAACAGGACCAGGAGGAGGGAGCTGCATCTCTGTTTCTGTACAAAAGAGGTTGAAAGAGGATTTGCATGTGTAGCATGCGTATAGCTGAGAGTGGAACAGTAATTAGGAGTAAGTGAAGGTGAAGCTGAAAGAGGAATTTCATGTTCTGTGGAAGATCTTTCCATGTAAGCTATTGTTCAGAAAGGTTATTAGCAGGCAGCAGTACAAACTGTCCTGAGCCGCATGCTCTGCCTTTGTCTGACTACAGGATTTTTACAAGCCTTTTTTTCTTTGAGAGCTGACAGCATAATGGTCCTGGACAATGCCAAATCATCATCTGCACACTCGCTAGGGGAGCTGGGCTTTTATATGAGAGCGAGGAAGATAAAAACAGCACACTCAAAGCAGGACAGAAATGACTGAACAAGGGAATGAGAGAAGGAGAGAGAGACGTAAATGCCATTTGCTGGGATGGCTGGTTTTTTCTTCCCTTTAATTTTTTTCCCCTCCCCTTCTCATCATATTCTGGATGTCTTGTTCCAGATCTGCATCCATCATTTTGTGGGCTTGTGTTTGCAGAGCATGAAAGCTCTGGTTTTGAGGTAAAGACTAAATAAATGCTTTAAAAAATGGGGGGAAAAAAGCCCTGTATAAGGAAAGTTTAGGACAGATGATATGTCTCCTTCCCCAAGCAGCATTTCTACTCTTGACTGCACTTGCGATTGGATTTCACCAAGAGGGTTTCCTGACCCCTCCCCACCACTAACATTAACTGATGTCTGGATCCCAGAACAGGCATTGCTGTGCTGTCCCTGTTGAGCTGTGTCCTCCCTGCTGGCACCCAGTTTCCACCCAGAAAAAGGGGCTTGGTTATGTGTACTGCCTGCTGACTAGAAGTGGATTCATGTTGCCAGACTCAGAGAGAAAGACAAACTTTTCTAACACTCAGACATATTAAGAAAGATCAGCATTCAGATACTTTCTTTCAGACTCCCATAGGCAGACTGGGGGGAGTATCTCTAAAGCCCGTGTTCCTCTCCTCCGTTCCCTTATCTCCCTTCCCCGAGGCTTCCTACACATCCCTCACTGCGCGGTTCCTTTCGTAATAACGGCAAGAGAGTGAGCGATGATCAATCTCCCGCTCCTTTGCGTCTGCTTCCCTTAAAAAGATTGCAGAAGCTGTTACAGTCGTTAAGACTGAAAAAAATTGCCGTGAAGCATTTCTGCTGCTAGTCTGTGTTTGGTAGGAGGAGGATTTCCTTCAATCAGTGGGTCCCTAAGTTGCCCCAGATATGCGATGTGTGCTGGCAGGGCTGGCATCTGGCTTTATCATCAGCTTTGTTGTTGGGAACAAGCTCCATAGAGTGACCCTGTCATGCAGGAGGAATAAGGCAACATATTGCAATTCGTGTTGGTAAACCCTTTATGCTGTTATATGTTACTATTAAAGATATGATTGTGTCTGGCATTATGGAGTATTTTAGAAATGTTTTAGGACATTTTAGCTCACTGTACCAGTCACATTGTCTGCGTGCCTTCAGCAACAAATCCAGCTGCTTTACTAATCTGAAGTCCAGCTTTACAGGGCAGAGGGTATCCTTGGAAATAATGTCATCCTCCTGCATATAAAATCATCACAGCTTTTTCATGTATTTTATCTTAGACTCTTCCAAGGCTGATACAAAAAGAGGAGCAGGATTTCTTTCCCTTTCTAAATGGGTAAGGCTTCTGTTCCTAACAATGTGTGAAATATTGCAGTGTAATGATTTAACATGCAGAGAACTGGAAATTCTGCCATGAGCAATGGGGTTTTGGTGAGGAAGCAAAGAGATATTTCTTTAGATAGCTGCTTTTCTTCTCCTTAGTGGTTTGAGACTGGTTGTGAGCATGGGGCCAGGGTATTACAGATGGAGAGCGTCTGGCTGTCCTTATGTATAGCTCTGCTCTTTGCCAGTATCTTTTTGCCAGGCTACTAGATTAGCTACTGGGGCTGCAGTGTCAGAAGATCTGGGGATCAATGTTAGGAACCTCACCTCAGTGTCTGGAGCCCGTTCTGGAGATTTCTCTGGCTTCTTGTGTGCTTCTTTGGGAAAAGCATGCTTTGCAAAGAACCTCAGTTTTGCTGTATTACTTGATTGCATATAAAGAGCTTATTAAAAAATAAGTAAGAATAACCATGTAATTAACATTACATTTGTTATCAGCTAAGTCTTGTGTTAACTGCTGATGTTTGGCACAGGCACTGACATGCAATTAAAAAAAAATATAGACTGAATGTAAATCTAGCTTTTGGAGATTTTTTTGAAGACTTCAACAGTACAGCATATTAGTGGTACTGTACTAACTCTTTCTTGGGACTTAGATTGAAATCCAGAGGAAGCTAGTCAGTCTGAACATATTTCCTAAAAGGAGCTCTGGTACTGGGGCTCAGGATTTACAGAGCAGGTCCTTTTCCTTTTGGGCTCCAACAGAAGGACTCCTTTTTCTAGCCCAAGGTATGCTGCCCTTTCTGACCCTCCGGCCCAACCACAGCAGAGACTCAGAGAGTGGGCTGCTCTTGAGAAGGTGCCCTCCTGCCTGAGCTGGGCTGTTCAAAACCTCCTCCCTGCCCCTGCCACCAAACCAGGTGGTGGGACTGAAGAAACAGAGTCAACCAAGGACACTGTACCACAGCCCAGAGCAGAGTCTGCTGGTCTTCAACAAGCTGCTGCAATGTACTAATGGCAAGGTGGGGTCAGCCTGCACTGCGCCTGGCCACTGCCTCTCACTGGGAGGAGGACTGTGATATCCTTGATATTTTGAAGACAGTAATTCTTGGCTGTGCTGTGATGTGTGCCTCTCCAGCCTAGGACCATGGCAATGGGGTGAAGAGAGAGTGTGAGAGTAGGACCAACGGTGTATGCCTGTGTCCTCCAGCAACAGGCTGCACAGAAATGATGAGGAGAGAGGAAGCCAAAAGAAAAAACAGTTTCTGTGTCTAAAATAGAGAGAAACAGGTAGATAAGTGTCCAATCAACCAACAGTAGAGCAGAAATCATTTCCCTTGGACCGCAAAAAGGGTGCTTAGGAGATTGAGAGACAGGCAGCAGCAGCTTCCAAAGCATTGAACAGTTTTTCTGATCTTTCTTCTCATTCTGCCTGGGGAGGTGGCAGCCACAGACTGCCTGCAGGTCATTCCCATGGGGGCCCCTCCCTCTCCAACAGGCTGGTTTCTCACCTCAGTCTTGCCCCATCGCTTGCCTGCTTGCTGCCACGGAGTTGTCTTCTTCTGGGAATCCCCTTGCCAAGGCTGAAGGTAGAGACATTCAGGGTGGTTGAAGGGTTCCTAAGGTTTGGGGGTGGTTTTTCTTTCTTCCCACTTGCCTTCCTCCCCTCATGCTCTTACATTTACCTTTCCTCAGCCAAATGTCTCCTACTTGCAGAAAAGTGGTAGGTGCTGCACCCATGGCAGGCGTTCCCCTGGGGAGCCATGCCAGCTGACATCCTATGCTGTCATGGAAGAATAGGCCAGAGCACTATATGGTGCTGCATAAAAAATAATTGTATAATATTTTATTTATCAAAATTCTTTTTTTTTTTTTTTCTTCCTTTTCCAATATTGCTGTCCAGCTCCTGTCATAGTCCTCTGCCAGTCCCTCCGCCCTGGGTGCTCAGGTCTATTTTGAAATACCCTTTTAACTGAGTGGTAGAAAAATCAGAACCTTAAAGGAGTTCCCACAACCTCTCTGCAGCCTGTCTGCTGTTTGGCCTGTGACCAGAGCAGTCAGGGAGGGTATTAAATATGGGACCGGGGTGCTGAGACAGTTCTGTTCATTCATTCATTTCCTTTAGCACTGCTGGTGTTCACCTCTAGAGCAGTTTTCTCAAGAGGATGAGGGGGACACATAGCCATACATGAGTGTGTGTGGCACTGCACAGAGGTCTGCCTAGCAAATATGTTCTTGCAGTGAACCAACCATGAGTGCCAGGAATCTCAGAAAAAAAAGAGGAAAAACCCCCACAAAATCTAAGGTCATTCCTATTTAGGAATGAAAAACACCCATTTACTGTCAGCAAACTGGGATGAAAGGAAACTCTTGCAACAGAATCCCAAGATAAAAAGACAGACCTCCCTACCTAGCATCTCCCACTGAAAGCTTGGCTATAGGTAGAGGATTTGCATTGTGCTCTCTCCTCTGGGAAGTTGTGGTGGTGCTGAGCTCGTCAGGGGAAAAGGGAGCCAAGATGAAGGACTTGCTGATAACAGTGGCCTGTTCTAGCCTCCCAAGTCAGCGCTATCCACTGAAACAGAAGGAGAGAGACAGGCCCTGTGCTGCCCATGGTTTATACTAGAAAGGAGGAGATAAGTTGGAGATGAAAGGGAATGCACCGGTCAGTCGTAGTAGATCAAAATAAATTTCTGCGTACTTGTCAGCAAATTACCTTTTTATGCAACCACAGCCCCCTCCTTCCCTCTGACACAGATGCCTCCCCCTCCTTCTCCTTCCTTCTCTCCTGAAACCTCTTCCACGTTGGCCTGATGCTCCATTATGTAGCATCACCTGGACATACTGAGAAACATATGGCTGTGATTTGTGACTCATTACTTCAAAGGCCAGAGATCAGACCTGCTAGCTTATATGACCTATGCCATCCTGTCCAGAAAGGGGACATACCAGCAGCTCTGCCTCCAGCACCTCTCACTCTGTCTCCCATGACGGCAATTCTGGCAAGGTTTCCAAGAGGACAACAAGATGCTGTCATGGGCAAAGATGGCCTTGCCATCACCTTTTGTGCTTTTCATGGGAACAAGAAACTTTTTATCTTACATGTTTGCCTTCGTCTTTAGTCTCTGTCTCTGCATGCTCACTCATGAAAATCTCTCCTCCTCTCCCTACACCTCCCACAGATCCATCTCTCAGTGCTGGTGGGGCAACTGCTCCTCTCCAAGGTCGTGGCCAGCTGAGTGCAACCAAGTGCAATTTGGGCCCAAGCCTCCCCATGCGCTGGGACAGAGATGTGATTGGGGACTGAGGAAGTGGTGGCCTCGAGGGTGTAATTCATGTAGCTCCAGCAGTTTTGTGCACACATATGTCTGGGTGCACGGGGTCACTTTGGGGCTCCCCATCAGAAGCACCGAAGCACTCAGAAGAAGGAGGCTGCCTCCCCTTCACCTCCTGCCAACCATGGCTGTGGAGCAGCAAGGTCGCTGACAGAGGGGTCCCAGGGCCGTGGGAAAGGCCAGATGTGCAAAAGACAGCGGATAAAAAATCAGCATGGGATGGATTCAGACTTCTTTTAGCTCAGTCAGGGTTGTTCCTGCTGGCTGGTTTGTTTTTTGCCTTTGAAACCCCAGGACTGGGCAGATGTCTAAGCAGCGTGTCCCGGGCTGTTGCTGAATAGTTGTCTTCTAAAGCTTTCCATCACAGGAGATGTTGGAGCTGTGTTTCAAGCCAACCAAAGCCAAGCAGATACTCACTCTAACGCAGATCCAGTCCGAGAGGAGGCAAGGTGCAGATGCCAGCTTTGAGAAGGCCAGCAGAGCTGTGCTGTCCAAGCATTGCCCGTCAGAAAGCACTGTAGGGAGCAACACTTTGTTGCTGACTGAGAAAAGGGCACGCAGCTCCTTATTTGCCATATGCCAGTCCGAGACGCTATCAGAGAGCCATCTGTGGGCCTGCACCCAGTTAGTGCTGCCTCAGCCTCTCCAAGCAGAAAGACATCCTTGGAGTGATGACTACAGAGAAAATAATTATAACGGGAAAACAAACAAACCAAAAGAAATGCTCAGAGCTCCTCCAGCACTGGGCAGTCGGTTCAGGAAGGGTATCATGTCAGAGGAGAGCACCATTTGACCGATGGAAGCTGATTTGTGTTACTGAAAGAACATGTAATGTCATATTGGATAATATCATCCCTTTCTCTGCATCTGGGTAAATCTCTGAGCTTTTGATTTCCCTCGGCTTATCCTGCTGTGACACTTCCCATGCAGTGCCATGGGATAAGCTCCCTCACCTCTATGCTGCTCAGGGGATGATTTTTTTTCTTTATCAGAGCACACTCCAGAAAGACATTGGATACTGGGCTAAATCTTCCCTCTTAAGATTTTACTTAGGGAAAAAAAAACCAACAAAACAACGTAAAAGCTTTTAAAAAGCTTAGAGAGATAGTAGGCATGACAGTGCAGAGCTGTGCTCCTTGGCCCTATCTCCTGGGTGTTGCTGGCTGAGGCGTGCTAGCAATCTGCAGCAGCTGTGGGAGCAGCTGCCCTCAGCCTGCCACAGTAACACCACCATTAAAAAAACCCAGAAATGTCAGAAATTATGTTTGTGACTGCAGTGCCTGCGCCAACTGAGCTGAGCTTACCCTGCGAAGAGCCACAGCCAGCACGTGGTAAGGGATGGAGAAGCAAAGCCCCTGGAAGCCCATCAGGAAGGGCTGTTGGGGTGGAGGAAGCAGCAGCACAGCCCTCACTGCAGCAGGGCAGTGAGAGGCTGAGTCGCTCCAGATCAGGCCCTGAGCAGGATGAGCTGGGAGAATCACAGCTTTACTGCTAGGGGGAGGAGGTTTTGTCCAGCCTTGCTTGCAAGCATTGTTTTTGTTGCTTCTCATCAGGGAGGAGGTGTAGGCAGCCAGGGGAGCAGAGCATGTCTGTCACCATGGTAAAAGGAACCAAGAGGACCATGCTGAAGGCAGCCCCTGGGAAGGGGCTGTGAATCAGTAGCGTACACTTACTGAGACACAGAAGGGTCTTCAGCGATGATGCTCTCCTTTGCTCTGCCACGCTGCTCATGAGCTGTTACAGACACAGCTCAGTGCCGTCAGGCAGAGAGGAGGTGCTCTTGGCCTGCGTCCACATAGTGTTCCCATGTCCTTTGGACAAGAAATTGTGATGGCACCAGCTCAAACTGCTGCCAGCAACTGCAAGGACGCAGGAGTGCATCTTGCTGTTGCCCTAACTGGCAAGAGGCTGTTTCAAACATGCAGGCATTGCCCCGGCTCTGTTGTCTGAGATGGGCTCTCCGCCTGAAGAACTGACAGAAGAGAGACCTCGTGCTGGCCTGAGACTGGGATGAGTGGTCCCCTGGGGCACTTCTCCCTTTCCACTGACTGCACAGGGAGACAAGACACCTTGCTCAGGCCAAGCACGTTATTTGCAAAAGCCAGTGCCAAGCGAGATGGCTGTCAGGCTCTCTGTGCTCTCCTAGGTCAGGACTTGCACGAGGTGTTTGGGGAGCTACTGGAACCTCACTGGTCTACAATCCTTCCCCAGCATGCAGCACTTCTACCTACATCCTCTTCAGTGCTAGAGCAATACCTCGGTGAAGGTACTCAGCTGAGTCTTCCCTTCTCTGCTTTCCTGCTCTTCCAGCTCTTCCCATTTCCAGTGCTGACCCTCTTTCCATCAGTCTCTATACATATGGAAAAAGACATAACGAATTGGACTGGCCAGATATAAGCAAGCATTCCTTGCTTGCACATCTGATGTCACAGCCCGTAAGAATGAAAGTGTGGGGCAGAGCAGCTCCTTACTGCGTAGCTCAGGTGGGAATACCCACACTGCCTTTTTGGGGGGGCAGCTGTGAAGAAGGAAGGTGGTGTATGTCCCTCATCCTTCTCCTCTGGCATCCCTGGCAGAAGGAGCAGTGTTGCATTACACCAGCATTTAAGAAATAATAATAATTAAAAGCTTTCTGATGAACATGGTTAATTTCCCATTCTAAAAAGCTGCTAAGACAGCGCCTTTTGCGTATTAGCATATTTGCAAGGTTAATGTAGTGTACTTAATAAGATAAATAATGCTTGTCATGATGTTTCAGGCCAATTTTAAGAGGAGGGACTAAAAAATATTTTGCTTAACATCTTAAGTTTTTGCCTGGTCAACTCTAAGTTAACTGCTGAGCTACCGCTGAGTGTTGAGGTGTGTTGTTCACTTTTCTTCTTGGCAGATGTGCACTAGCACTTGCAGAGGGTTAAAGGAGACTGTCAAAGCACACATACCACAGACAAGCTCAAAGTGGGCTTTTGATGGTTGCCATGATAGACATCACTTTGTGAACGTGGATAGGAAGGGCATTAGGAAGGCAGCGATGTCATACCAGGCTGAAGGAAAAAAATATGGGATCAGGGACATTGTCTGTGACTGGTGGTGGTGGTACCGACCTGCAGGAGAGGGTCTGAGGCTGCAAACAAGGATAGCAGCAGTAATAAACCAGTGACTGATGCAGTGGGACCAGGATGCTGAAAGAGGTAGTGGGGGCTTTCTCACCAACTTAGAACTTTTTATGTTTTTTTATATTTTTTTTCGACCCTTAGCTTAATGTGTTATTTTCCTCTGAACATCCAGAACCAGGGAAGCATTTGAAAAATCCCCATGTGAGACACTGTGGGCCATGGGAGACAATCATAAACCTGCTTTCTAGCTGCCAGCCCTGGGCAAGTCTCAGGTAATGATTAGCAGAAAGCCCTTGTGTTCCTGATGGTTTCTCTTGCCTCCTCTTCTGCAGAATGATTGCTTTCTTAGGCTTTTTAATAATATACAGTAAAGGCAGACACATCCTTAGATAAATGAGGCCACAGTGGGCAAGGAAGGAAGAGGAGAGAAGTTCCCAGGCAAACAATCCAGGGCACCTGGCTTGCTACTCCCACATGCCCTTCCTTTCTCTCCCTTCCTCCCCCTGACCAGTAACATAGACCAACCTGCTCATTATTTTCTCATAATGATGAGGAGAGGGAGGGAGAAGCAAGCCAACAAAATTGCTGGTATTTGCTATATAGGAAATTAATAAATAGATACACCACACAGATACATGTCACAGTGGAAGGATGGAAGGATGGGTAGATATTTAGCCGTCTCGGAATACTGGTCCAGTATGATGAAGGAAGAGATGGACAGCAGAGGCAGCTGAAAGATAAGGGGGCGTGGGGGTTGAGAGAAATAAAATGTGGAAACCATAAAGCACAGTGGAGAAAGAAAGATACAGTAAAAAAAGCTGAAAGGGGGAGAGAAATACGAGTGAGGAATAAGGAGGATGGGTAAATAGATACAGCAAAAAGACGGGTGGATGAGCCTGACAGAGGGAGGAAGGAATAATATGTTGTTGTATGTGTCCAAGGGGGGAGGTAGCGAAGGGGTGGAGGACCAGCTACAGTGGGTAGATTGATTTTGATGTTAGTTATATTGCAGGTCAAACACAGTCCTCACACCACATCGAATCCACATCTGTTTCTTCTTCCACCCGCCTGTCAGCCCCCCGCTGTGTCCTAGATTTTTTCGGCTGGAGCACCTCTCGGGCTCGACACCGACTGTCAGCCCCGGGGTGGGGGGAGACTGGAGCTCCGAGGTGAGGCACATACCAGCCCACGTGCGCTGCAGCACTGATGAACCCAGCTCAGGGCAGCCTCACAGAGGTACATCTGTGGGAGCATGAGCACCTTGCCGCCGGCATCCCCCCCCTCTC
>NW_010336373.1:26131-56730 GCF_000700745.2 Antrostomus carolinensis | reverse complement strand
CAGTGACTGTAAACTGGAGGTGGCATCAGCCCCTCTCGCTACTTAATGTAGGAAAAGGGCTTTCAGAGCATCACTGCAGGCTTGACCTCTCCAGGCACCTCATTGCTGTGGTTTTGACCCATGATGATGGCCTGTGTCAGGCCAGCAACTGCCTTGTGCTAGAGAGGGAGCCATTTCTTCACCCTCATCTCTGCAAATGGCATCACTTAGCTGACCCCGCTGTGCTGCAGGGATTTCTCTCCACCCTGGGCTGCTGGACCCAGACACCAGCCTGGGAGGAGCCCAATGTGGTGCAGGCTGTGTCCCCCGACAGCAGTCCTGCAGCCCACAAACCACACAATGCCTGGTGGAGGTGCACTTGTCATCCTCCAGCACAGGGCAGACAGCCCTTAATGCGAGAGCCTCCTGCCTCTGCAGTGCTGCAGCCTCTTATTGTCTCGGAGCAGCCTATTAAAGAAGGAAAGAAAACCAGCTGATGGTTTCTTTCTCTGTCTGGGGTGCCACAAACAGCAGCATTTAGAACTTCAAAAGGGCTCTGCTTCCCTGCCCTGAGCCCCCAGCAGCTCTGCAGGGCTCTGGCAAAGGTGTGCCAACCCAGCCAAGGCAGGAGATGTGTCAGCACATCCCGGTGCCCAGGAAGATGGAGGAGTGGGTTGGGCTGTCCTGGGAGTTTGGGGAGGTGACGGTGGTAATGAGCTGTCTGTGAAGCTGCCGGGCTGAGCGCTGCTCACAGCTTTCCTGGTGGGGAGCATCCCCCTCATGGCTCTGCTGATCCCAGTTGCATGGTAACTGTGACTGCACTAAGGAATAAGCACCTCACTCAGAGCCCTCCCTGCTCTTCCCTCCTCTCCTCTCTGTTGGCACCCATTGGTTTGCAGTCCTTTGCTAACTCTTTTTCATTTTTCTCCACTTGCCTTCCCTCTACATTTGCCCCATCCTCTTTCTGTCCTCTGTGAATAATGCTCGGCAGTGTGGTGTGCTGCCATAGAGGAGTTAGAGCTGCTGCAGGCAGTTAGCCACTCATCCAGGAGAGGATGCAGAAAAGAAAAGAAATGAAAAGAGAAAGAAAAATAAAAATCAGAGTTTTCTCCATTCTCCATCTCCTTAGTGCTTGCTAGGGCTATTGGCAGAGCTAGGGGTGGGGAGCCCAGGGCTCAGGGAGCAGGGGCACTGTGGGTGAAGCCCCAGGTGCCTTGATACAGCTTTAGGAACAAAGATGTAAATAGAAGGAGGAGGAGAACTGCCAAAGCTGTACGAAGCTGAGGATTGAGATAACGAAGGCTGATACAGTTAAAGACTGAGCTGTGTTGTGTGCAATGTACTGGCTCTCCAAGCCATTCTGCCCTGTGCAATGGGCTTTGCTGTGCTTTGGAGCTCTGGATGTTGCCCTGTGGACTTCACAAACCAAGGAAACCTAGAAGAAATGCAAAAGAAAATAAAATTCAGCTACTTAAATGGTTCCGAGTGGAGGAGGAAGTAAAGGAGGGCATATTCCTCACTTTCACACATAGAGCCAACTCCTCCATCACGTGCATGCGTACACACATACTCAAACAGAGCTCTTTCACGGTACTAAGAGCTTCAGGAGCATTAATGTGAACTGCACTCTGAAACTCATTATATATTGGATCCTGTCCCTAAGCCTAGTTCTTGGCTGCCCTTCCAGAACATGTCAGCAAGGCTCCATCATCCTGTATTGCTGGGGTTGTCCTGCATTGGTGAGGGTGTAACAGAGGTTAACAGTGACATCTGGGAAGGCTTTTGCCCATTCTCTGCATCGTATATCAGCAGCACACTCTGAATCTGTGTATGATGGTGATCAGATAGCAAAACTTTGGGAGGTAGCATTTGTGCAGTAGGCATGGGAATTTAGAAATGTGAATGATGGGTGAAAATGTGAGCTGGTATTTATATATCTATATATAATGATAGCTCTTTGCTGGGAAATGAAACCCAGCAGGGGAGAAAATACTGTGTGGATTTCAAAAGTCTTCACATGACCATGCACTAAAGAGCATTTCTTTTCCTTCTCGTGTTCAACCGTGATGCCATAGATGCTTCAGACTTGAGCAGTCTCTTTGAACTACCTGCTGTTCAAAAATCTTGAGGAGACAGCTGAAGCTCTTTGCTACTCAAGCCTTTCTTCCAAAGCTTCCAGGAGCCAGATAAGAGGAGCATCCAGGCTACTTTCTGCTCGTAGGAGAACAGGAAAACTCCCAACTACCTCCGGTCCCTGGTGTGCGCGCTGGGGTGGGTTAAGGCTGCTGAGGGCCTGCTGGCCTGTGCTTGTCAGCCAGTCAGTGATAAACCTAGGTTGTGTGGGAGGTGGGAGTTCTGCTCAGGAGATCCTAAAGGATTTCTGTTTTATAGGAAACCCTAGCAGTAGCTGGTCTGATTTTTGTCCATTAATCCCTGTTTTACTATGTGAGTGCACACTCACAGCAGCGTGTACCTCTCTGTATATGAGTCCCATCTCCTTACCTTTCAGATGTAAACAGCTGCCTATTTCTCAGCCTCACTGACCCAGTGGAACAAAAGGTGAATGAGATTTTTGTTTGCCTTGTACATCATCAACAGAAATATCCCTGTTTCCACTGGCAGGATTGTTTCTTCTGGGAATGGTGAATAAGGCAGATGGAGTCTTCTCTGTTGAACCTCCATGTTTCTGGCATTTGAGAAAAGCATCGTTTGCCTTGAAAAAATGAGTGAATCACACAGGGAATCTCCTCTGCCATCTCACTTTCACAACTAGTCTTCTGTCTATAATCAGGATTTTTAAAGGAGAGGGAATGAAGTTCCCTGAGGCAGAGGATGATGGGAATCTCTGCTCCGATAAATTTTTGGACATGGAAATCACAGAATAATGGAGTTGTGATGCTCAATATTTATTCTTGTTAAATTGACTTTAACAGCAATCACTGAAATGTAGTGGGCATATGAACTGTCAGTCAGTGGGGGAGGTCATACTGAGAATGTCCAGAATCAAAAGAAAGTCAGGATCTTGGAAACCAATCTGATTTTACTGCCCATAAGTAGAGGTGGTAATGTTTCTTTTTGCACTTGGCACAGTGAAGTATTGACAACTCTCATGAACTCTCCACCCCGGACGTAAATAATTACAAAGGGAATTGATTTTGAATCATGTTTTATATGTAGAAATGTACCACTTATTAAGCGCAGTGCAGCATATGGTATGGAGCATGTTTGCATTAGCATTTGAGTTTGAATCCCAGCCATGCTTTGGAAGCATATCTCCTAGTCATCTCTTTGGTTCCTCCTATTGCAGGAAGGTCTCTGGGCTGTCTTCCTTTCAGGTGAAGCTGAACTAGGAGATGCACAGACTCACCACGACGGTCAGCCCATGGGGCCTGAATAGAGCTAGTCTCAAGAAAACCTTTGCAGTGTATATAACATAAACAGGGGGTACCCAGCACCATTTTGCTGTAAATCTGCTCCTTTTGCACCTCAGTGTTGGTGACATAGGCACAGTGGCTGGCTGGCCTGGACCTTCAGGGCTGAAGGACTGAGCCTCTTAAAACCAAGTACTTTTTTTTGGTGGAGTTTTTACCACCTTGAAAAATATGAACTTGTCCACACAATCTTCATTTGATAGTTCCCCCCACCATTGTCAAGTTTGTATCATTTGGACCTGCATGTGGTTTGCACTGTGGTCTAGACTTACCACCTGTTGACTGCCTGGGGTTTACATTGACCAGGTCAAATGCTGACCCTAGACTTGCTGTTCCCACACTTCCCTTACACCAGGTGGTAGCTGCTCTTTCCCCAGTGCACACTGGCAGAGCCCGGTGCTTTAGCTCTGTTAGGTGGGAAAAAGTAACGTGAAGAGACCCCTTGTACAGCACACTCCAAACATGGCAAGGCTGATGCTGTTCCTGATTACTTGCAGGGACTTCTTCTGTCTCAGGCTTTTTAGCAGGAGAGCTCTGCAGCACGGCACCTTCTGCTCCCTGGCTGGAAAACACTGCAGCCCTTGCTGTCTGTTAGTGGTCGCTCATCCATGTATGCAAACACAGCCCAAGCTTGAAAAGTCCCCAGGCATCTCCATTTCTTCTCAGTGTCTGTCAGAAATTGTGTGTTTGTGGTCTCTAGTGCCACACATTGATAGCAAGAATCGGGAGATACCCTGCAATGCGCTTGTGTGTGTTGCACCCACCCTGCCCATCCATTCCCTTGCTGCTTCTGAAATAGTGCTTCCTCTAGTTCAAAGAGTACCTGCCAATACTGAAGACAGTCACTACTTTTTAGTGGTACCATTAGACCATTGTGCTCTTTCTCATTTCCTTTTCCCAGCACTGCTGAGAGTTGCTACTTGGCTGGGATTTTCCAGATAGCCTAATGGAGTTAGCCATCCAGAGCCAGTGACTTTCTGTGCGTAGAGAGCATCTAATTCTCTTAAAGCCTGTGGCAAATCCCAGCATTATTTCCTATGCAGATGGCTGCTACAAAGAAGCAATTAGGAAGATAACCAGTATCTTCTGTTCCTCTCTTCCATTTTTAAAGCTGCAGGGGAAAATGGCAGTATTTTGGCTAAAGATAAGCATAAACCAAAGCCTAAGGTGTTGACAACCCAAAATACTTGCGTGTTTCAGTTTTGAACTAGCATCTAGATTTGTATCTTGGATATGGTCCCTGGCTTTACTTCTTTGAATAGTAAATCTTTTTCACAGTTTGAACTGTGAATATAATTTAGCATTAATGTACCGTGTATGTCTTTGATATGGCCGAAAGGGACAAGTTATGTATCTGGGTTGGAGCAGAAAGACATATCATCGTGTTGGCACCACCGGAACAGTAAGTCCAGGAATCTAAAACGCAGGAGCTTTGGGGAATATTTAGGTCTGGAAGCATAAAGTATGTACATACATCTAAGAGTAACTGCCCTAGATGGGTATATAGATCATGTGAAATATTTCAGATGCAGAAGTGGGGTGCTGCCTTAGGGTGGTGGGGGAGGCAGAAGAACATCTGCACCAAAGAACCATTTTCTGTGGCCACAGGGTCTCCTCCTGTTAGGGGTCCAGCAGTGGGGCGATCCTGGTTCTGTTTCAAGGTTCCTTCTTGGGTAGATTGTTCTTTTCTCTTCATCTGTGGAAGAAAGAGAGAGAAAGGGGTTTTTTTCACTGTATAAGATTGTTTATGGATAGAAAACCGAGCAGGGGTTCTCAGCATGGTACAGTCTCGTTAAGTGATGGTCTGCTTCTCCTCCTGTTGCCTTGCTGGAGAAAGAAGGAAAGAATTAGCACTCCCTAGATCTGAAGGGTAGAATTAATTATGGCTGTGATTCATTACGGGCAAAACGAGCTAAACATTTCTCTGCTATTTTTAATTTTTAGAGTATATGAAACCCAAGATAGGATCTGAATTCCTCGGAACAACTTCATTTCCAAATGCACGTTAGCAGAATTGCCAGGAATTGGAGAAAAGGCACAGACAGACAATCTGATTTTTATAGGATTGAAGAGTCCCTCCACTGTTTTCCAGTTAATTTTAGCTGTTGGTAGTGCAAGGGAGAGATGTCCAAGGTCAGAACAAGCCAGATCAATGAGGTTTGGTTAAGTTTGACCTGTTATTTTTTAATGTAGTCTGTGTTTTGCTTATGGGTTGGCCAGCTGTTTCTCTCCTTTCCACTATTTTTTTTTTCCAGGGGGGGATCACTATTATTATTATTACTATTGCTATTATTATTACTAGTTTGCAATGGGGTTTTTTTTTAGTCATCTGTGTTCAGCTCTCTTGAGAGCAATGAAAAGAAATCAAACTGCTTTTGTGAGTTGTGGCAGAAGAGTGCAAATAGATTGATTAAAAACACTGTTTCTTTTTTTAATTTAAACAGAGTAGAGGCTTGTGGGTAATGTGCATAATGTATGCTTGGTGGTAACAAGCCACTATGGGGAGAGGGGAGGAAAGCAAGGGAGAGAGCAAAAAAAATGGAAGTGAAGCCAATGTTGTTCTGCCTTTAAACACAAGATTGATTTTACATTTTCCCTGTGTGTCACTTTCATTACTAGCAAATTAATCCTTCTCTCTGAGGCCTGAAACTTATTTCTGGGGTTTCTCATAAGAAAATAGCTTTTGGTGTGCTACCTATTCTTAAAAAGGGATCTCACGGCTTGGCTACATGAGGAAGTTGCACCCATTTAACCAAAGGTGTAATTTTAAAATTGACCCTGTAATAGAGGCACACATGGCTGACTTATTTTGATTTTTACTTTACTATGAATCTGCCTATACAGACAGAAACACAACACTACTGAAATGGTATGAGCATGCTGACCGAGGACAGGTAGCATCACTTTAACTAAATCAGTAAAAAGTTACCCCTTCACAACTCTCACACCTTGTTCAGCTAAAGAAGGCATCTACAGAGACTTGTGGCCTGAAGGATCAAGCCCTCAGCAAACCCTCCTGGGAGGAGGTTGTGAGATGTTTCTGGCACTGATACAGTTCTGCAGTGCCACGTTGCTTTGGAGCACGAGGGTCTGCCGGCTGCTGTAACCCACGGGGACTCAGGGAGCTTCCTGGCCTAATAAAGGAGCAGATTTATTGAACACTCATTTTAGGCCAATGATTCCAGACAATTAAATGGTTAAATCATTGGACTGCCTAAAGCTACAACTATATTGCAAGTTGAGCAAACGATTTTGTCACTGCTGAGTTTCTAGCAAGGGCATGCTGCTGCATTGTGGGGTTGCTTTGTCTTCAGTCCGCAGGTCATGGTAGCAGGTGTAGAAATTTGGACTTGCTTTGTTTCTGTTTAAATTAGCTGGATACCTGGAGCTGTCCTCTCGTTACAGAAGGATTTGGGTTTCTTTCGGATTTAGGTGTTTTTTTGCAATTTATGCTTTTTTCAGATCCAGGAGAGACACATGAGTTATCATTTCTTTACAGTCATTGGTCAGTCAAGTCATTTTCCAGTTAACAAAACCTACTGCTTTGCCTGTTTTGATGCCTCCGATGAAACAAGAGGGCTGTTCTGATTCAGTTCTGGCTCAGAAAGCTGGAGTGTGACCCATAGACACTTCCTCACCCAGGTTAACCGTGACACTTTAATTTCTATTTAAGATGAGTAGGTGGGTCACAACCTGCCCCACTCTTTGAGGATCCATTGCCAGGTGTGGTCCAGGTCTGCCTGGATCCATGGTGCTGTACCATAACAGGGCTGTGGTACGAGATCTCTGGTGGCTGCCTAGTATCTGGGTTAACTCAGCAGCAATTTTTCACCATCAGTTGCTATCACAGGATGTAAGAGTATGGGTCTTTGTGGTGACCTGAACAGGGCCCTGCAATTCTGTCGACAGCAGTGGCTGGTAATTAGCTTGGGAAGGGTGGGAAGAGGGGCTCCATCTTTCCCATTGAATATCAAAATATTCACACAAAATAGCCGTTTGCAGCCACAGTGGAGATTTGCTCCTATCAGAGAAAATCCAGCATGTTTTATATGAGCATAGGTCAGGTGTTTGTTTGGATTAACAAACAAAAGAGACACCAGATGCAAGGAGGAGAGTAACTGTTTTGAAATCAAAAGGACTCTTATTTTTTCTTTTCCCTCTGAAAACTCTAGTGGCAGCGTTTCAAGATGCTTAGGCTATGTTTCAGTGAAAATGACTGCCAACTTTTCCTTTGCTGTGCAGTGGCCAACTCTAACGGAGGATCTGGTATGTGATTAGGCTTCTTAAGTGGCAGGTGGGGGAGTGCATCCACTTACAGAATTATTGTTAAAATGAGGAGCTTTTGGGACTTCTCTGCAGGAACTCTGGGTTGTTGGAAGCATTCCACCTGATTTCTCGAAAATGCTCACTTATAGCTTGGAAAACTGCAGTCTTTACTGCTGCCTTTTGGATTTACATGAGCCTTGAGCAAGCCATTGGCTTCTCTTCGAGCATGTACTGGTTTAAATACACCTGTGCTGAACAAAGGGAAAGACGTGGCTGGGCTATATGCATTTCCATTCTGATGGACTTAAAGTGAAAGGTGCCTGCGTCAATCTGCGGGACTTGTTACTGCTCAGTGGGCAAGAGCTTGTCGGAAATGTTGGGCTGGTTATCTGCTATGTCAAATGTGTGGTTTATAATTGACCTCTTTACTCCTGCCTTAGCAGAGGACAATCTTATTTTTTATGCTTCAAACAAGTACAATTCAAAACAAATAAATCTTCACACTGAGAAGACACCTAGCTCTGTTTCCTTCAGAATAATAGGTAAAAAATCCCCAAAGTTATATTTTGGGAAGAAGGAACCTTAGTTTGGATGCCTACTCATAAGATTGTCAGTGGCATGGTTTTAGATACCCTGTACTACCCAAGGAACTCCTGAAAGAATGTGACATTTGATGGGCCTTGATTGATGCAGAAATGTTCCAGAAGCCAGCAGAAGAAAGGCGAGTGCCCATGGGTGGGGAGGTATCTGGGTGTGTGCATGGCCATAGGGCTGATCTGTCCCTGACCTGCTTTGGGAGAGCAAGGACTGCTACAGGGCAAGAGGGAGGACACTGACAGAGCTGGGGGGCTCTGAGATTTGCCCACAGTAGTGATTTTTATACCTGATGTGGTATAAAACTTGTCCTTTCCAAATACTAAATGCGTCGACATTGTAGACTAGGGAGAAAAAATAAAGGCAGATATCACAGAGACTGGAGGGAGAGGGGGAAGGAGTGTTACACTGGGGTTTTTTATCAATAAATAGAACTTTACTTGGACACAATACAAAACTACAAGCATATTATCCTACTGCCTTTCCAGCTTCAGCACCAACTCTTTTCTTCTCCAGGTGAGGAATTATTGTGTTAATACTTGCAGGAGGAGGGAAGAAATGAGTCCAAATGCCCCTGTTTGAAACATCCTATCAGTGCATAAAATATGTCTGCGGATTTGAGAATTACGCTGACTTCACAACAGTAAATTTCAGATAAATAATTTATCTCCTGCAAACACATTTCTGTGCTCTTACACATCCATTTGTTTCTGGAAAGCAGCGGGGGCGATGGGGAGGCAGAAGCGATTGGTGTTCGCTGGGGAACTTTCCATGGAGCCGCTGTAGCTTGGGTGTTGTTGGCCGCTGGAGGTAGGGTTTTGTTCTTGCAGCCACCAGCTCCCACATCATAAATAAAGCCATTTTGGAAACAAGAGGCACCTTGAGCTAAACCTGGCATTTCTCACAATATTGGCAGATCAAGCCAGCAACTGTTGATTTTAAATGTTTAATGAGCAATATGTTGCTGATTCTGGTAATAATGTTGTGTTTGCCTAACCTTTCTCGGTGTGCTCCCTTCTGCTGTATTGCTGGCAAGTTTCCAGGAGAGGAGGAAAGGGAAAGGAAAAAAAAAAACCAAACAAACCCCACCAGGAAGGGTGAAGCAGGGCAGATAGAAGAGGAAAATTGAATGACTTAAGGAGAAGGGGCATAAAAGGCAGAGGTAGAACTTAATTAAAAGGAAGAGATAGCAGCAGGATATTGATGCCATGTCAGAGTATTAAACTGGGGATTGCAGAGAAAGATGTCTTTTCCCTGCAGAGATATTCTTATTCATACTGAGGGAATTGGAAAAGAAAGGCTGGTTACTAGGAGGAGATGGACAGGAAGAGCTGCGTGGAGGTGAACCCCAAAGCAGAGAGTCTCCTGAGACAGTTCAGTCAGCAGGTTAAAAGCAGGTGAATTGAAAGAGAAGGAGCATTGTAGAAATCAGTAAGATGTTCAGTTATTTCCGTGTCAGGCTTATATGATGCTCACTCTAAAGACTGTCTCCAGTATGCTGTATTTTTTTCCAATTTGCTTTTGTTCAGTCTCAAAACCCTGAGTGGTGCAGCATAAGCCCATTTGAGACTGGTTGCAGGTTGACTATCAAGAGGCTTATGAGCATGTGTAGGTATCTCAGGATACAAAGGAGGCTTCCTTGACCAGTGGAGGTAGGAACATGCAATATAAACAGAAGAAATCTGCTTTTGTAGTACTAAACAGCATCTGCTTTTGCTGCTTCTCTCATCCTAGACTAGACCTTCCCTTTACTGATGTGGGTGCTGACCATTACTTGCTGTAGAAGACCGAGCTCTTACTTAATTTATGCCATAACTTGTGTACTAGGGAAAGCACAAGACTGCAAATACTGAAAGCTGAAGTCTTTTGTTTTCTGAATGGAGACGTTTTGGGAAGCAGGGTCAAACTCTTCTCACCCCTGCGCCTTGGACCCTCCTCAGTGGGAATTATCCAGAGAGTTACTGTGCAAAAACTGTGGAAGGTTTTTGTAACGTGTTGATTGGGCTCTTGAGTGAGACCAGGCATTTTCTCATCTTTTAATCATTACCTGTTTGGCTGATGTTTAAATCAATGACTGCATGCCAAACACTCACTGCCCTATTAGGAAGTCTCTTCGTGTTTTACATAATGGCTTATTTATTGCTTCTATTGTATGTGTTGCACAGTATATATTGTCCAAAAGGGAGATATAGATACTAGGTCATATTTGGTGAAGGAGGATTTTTCTCTGTTTAATGAGGAGAATATCAGTTTTGCAATGCTTGTTATACTTTCATTTCCAGGCTGCTGCATACAATTTGGTTATATAAAGTTGACCACCCACAAATATACATATAGAAAAGTGTGTGTTGAGACACTATGAGATAGAAGCGGAAAGCAACAGGGCACAGAGGTCGTGTCTAAGAGCAGCCTTGCCAGGAAAAGGGCAGTGGTCCATCCAGGCTACTGTCTTTCCTCTAGCAATGAGAGAGGTCTAAGAAGAAGATAGTGACCTTTATTTATTTAACTGCTTGGTTTATTGTTTTTCCTTCGTGGGTAACCTATCACCTCCTTCAGTTACTTGCTTTCTTGTTAATTAGTAGGGGTGAAACATGGATGTATGTTCCACACTGAATTTTCCATTTTTAAGAGCAGGTATGTATGGGATTGCTGGATTGATCTTCTCTGTCTAGTTTTCACCCCCTCTTTTACACCACCATGATATCTTCTGTTCTTTTCTTGCTTCCTTGACAAATGTCCTAAGCATCAAAGCTAGTATATGGAAAAGATTGTTAGTTAGCCTTGAGCTTTCTGCCAGGGTCCTCAAGTACAAATAGGCACAGGCCCTTAGTGGTTCAAATCAAACACATCTTCAGTGGTTCATCTTCAAGGAAATTTCCAGCAACCCAGCTTTCATAAGTGAACTTATTTGCTGCTGACACCTCTCAGTGCTTTTTCTTTAGCTGTAGCATACTCCATCAGTTTTAGGGTGGGTTTTTTTTCCTTCATTTTTTACCCCCTCTTGTTCAATTCTCTACAGCTTCAGAGTAGAAGAGTGAAGTCTTTTCCAGCTATGTGATGGGGTATGGCATCTTTTCTCTTGGAGCAATCACCACATGTGTTTGCCATGTAACAGACAACTATAAAAGCAAACAAAGCTGCAAGTATAAGAGCTCTCCTCCTAGATATTTCTTCAATACAGTGTTCTTCCATGAATGCTTTTTGTCATTGCAATAGCTCAACTGAGTTACAGTCGGGTTTTGATCTTTTAGACAGATATACAAGTGGAAGGAGGAAAGGGTTGGAATATAAAAAGGAGAATAATAGGGGAAAGAGAGGAGGGAGAGAGGGTAAAAGGATGAAGTGAAAAGACAAAGAGAGGTATGTGAACTGAAGAAGGAAAAAAAAGGGTGATAAACTGGAAGGAGGGGGGTGATGTGTCAAAAAGCAGGAGAGGTGATTCAGATCTCTGAATGGGATGGCAAGGTCTGAGGCTTGTGGGCTCTTCTTGGCAGGGCAGAGCCCTGCAGAATGCCATATAATCCCTTCAGTTTAAGGGCATATAAATGGAGTGGGGTTTATTGCGAATTCTGGTTAATAACTTTCTCAAAGGGGAAAACTCCTGTATTCTCTTTGAAATACAATTTCTTGTCTCATAAATTGAAACAGCTGTGACTGTTCCCTCTGCACACAGGTTTTTTTCATCTTTTGCCTTTTTTGCTGGGTGTATGTGTGTGATTTTGCTTAATGATTTTCCACTGCAGAAGAGACCCAGAATGTGGTGCTGTATACAGGTTGTGATCAGTGTCTTTGCACAAGCACAAGAAAAATGCCTTGGGCATTTTCTGCTTTTAGAGAGGAACAAGTGTTAGGCTATTAGTCTGAATCTAACTTAGACTGCATTTCTCCTGAGGAAACTCAGTAGGAATTTCTGCAGCCTCATTCCCTAGAAAGTCTCTTGCCTAAACTGAGATTTAATCTATCACTTAGACTACAGTCTTGGAACTGGAAAGGCTGCTGGCACCTCCATAGCTGCCATGCAGAAAGCAGAGAAGATAATATAGGTGAGCATCTCAACAGCCTGTGTTCCTGCCCCACCTCCCAAGGCATCTCCTCCTGCACAGTGCAGGTGGGGAGTGGTATTCCCACCTGGAAAGGGAAGCAAGACCATCTCCCTCCCTAAGACTCTTAAGAAGTGCTAGATACTCTCTTCCAGCATCAACCCATCTCTGTCTCTCTGAGGGTTCCTAATTGGCTATTCTTTTTTCTTAATTGAAAGATCCAACCTTGCCTTTGGGCTAGTGCAGAAGTCAACCACTTTTGTGGGTGACTGAGTGTACAGAAACACAGATGGGGAGTCAAACCTTCCTGCCTCCAACTCACTGTCTGCTCCAGGTTAAGGTGGTCAAATCCCTGAATCATTAAGCAAGTGATATATGAGTTAACATAGCATGCTGACAGGAGCAGCGCATACAGTGTCCTGAGGAGGCTCAAATTCAGAGGGTTATATGTCACCTTCAGCCAGTTTCTGTTTGGAAGGAGCTCAGGAAGGCTTTTGGGTTAAGTGAAGAAATAGCTGAATAGATATCACAGTTTCTCATTCCTCCACCTCTCTCCTATGACTCCCTACAAGTGCCTCCAGCTAGAAGAGAAGAGTGGTGTAGAAAAAGGCAGGGTTTTTCACATCTGAGAGGAGAGCTTTTCCTCCTCATAGGAGACCTCAGCCTTCCCATTGCATCTGACAGATGAGAGCCTCTTTGGGCAAGCTGCATGTTCAGATCACAGAGCTGCAAGGCCATTTCTCATGTTGTGTTAGGAGCAGACCCATGGTCTCCAGCAGGTTGGGCTTCATCTCCATCCTCTCTTGTGGCAGCTTCCTGCCGCATCCCAGCTTGCAGGCTTCCTCCCATGCATGCATCATTCAGCCCAGCTCTGCTGCGTGACAAGCTGGTGCATCTGGGAGATGTGAGAAGCCCTTGCCTACCAGGACAAATTTGCAAAGTGGGAGTACTGAAACCTCAAAGGACCCCAGTGACAAGCAACTGGAGAGGCTCACAGTGTTTCTTTCCTCCCTGGGCCTCTTGGCAGCCACTCTGGCCACCATGCAAACCAGAAACAGTGCTTGTTCACAGCAAGAGCCTAAGGGAAGAAGAGGAAAAGAAAGCTCTTCCAGGGCTGCGTGGAAAGTGCTGGAGATTATCTTCTAGATTTCCTGCGGTGCTGGGATGGTTTGGGGGTTGGGACTATGGCTTATTCCTTGTCTTTTTGGTCCATGAATCTTAGACTGTCTCATAACACAGAGCATTTTATTAACTGAGACCTTCTATAGGATTTCTCTGTGTTGGAGAAGGTAGCGATGAGAGCACTTGTTTGTCTAGAAATGGGATGGTAATTAATGGTGCATTTTATCTGCCTTTAATGAGTTGGAACAGGCAGAAATTAAGGACAAGGAGTCAGCACCAAATGTTCCCACTCTGTCCCAAGCCCTCATTATCAAAGGTCGTGGGAACCTACTTCTCTTCCTTCTTGTCCCCTGCATGTATACACACCATCTAAGTGTCTGAGACCTTCAGTGACAGTGCCAATAGTCCTGTATTGCCTGTGAGCAGTGAAATTGTTTACCACAGATCAATATAACTGTAATACATCTGAAAGACTTGGGCCTCAGTTACTCCTTGTATGTTGTATTCCCAGCCAACACTAACTACATTCCCCACTGCCTTCCCATGGTGATTCACCTTTCTCAGAGCTCTGTTTGCTTGCCCTAACCCTCTGTATCCCCTTGCTTTTTTTTAACCAACCTTTCATGTATATCTTATGCTCTGTGGCTCATTTCCTTCGCTATTTCCTTTTCTGTCCTTCTCCTGAACACTTGTGTCTCACAAACTATCCTCTTTAAGCTATTTTTAATTTTTTTTTTGTTGCCTTGCCAGTTCTTCCCCTATTCTCCATTCTCCTTCTCTCTTCCTCCCTCTGCTTCCTGCTTGTTGCATCCCCCTGTATATGCAAGCTTATACTGCCCGAAAATTATCTCAGGACCTCCTGCTCCTGATGCAGTGAAAAAATAGAGACTGCAGGTAAATTTGCCATTTAACATTCCTCCCCTCCTTCAACTGTTTTGGAATTGCAGACTGCTGAGATTAGTGGCATAAAATCCCACCAGGATATTGACATAACCTATAAGCCAGGAAGTTGTTTTAATCAAACCCAGCATCCCATTTGGAATGCTGGACTTAGAATTACAAGGACAGCATTTTTGAGAGCAGCTGAGAAATCAGGAAATAAGTGTTTGGGGAGAGGGGGTTGAAAACCTTTTTTTTTAATACTATTTCAATACCTTATGGTCAGAATTTGCAGGATTTTTTTTTTCCACTGAGTTCTCGCCTATACAGAGTGCTCAGGTGGAGTATTGGTATTGGAGAGGAGATAAAAAGGAATTCAATTGGATGGCTGGATTATTAAGAGTGGCCATTATCCAGTAAAAGTGTCAGAGGACCTCAATCCACAGGGCATGGATGATTACTGTGGATGAATTCCCGGTCCTTGGAGGCCAGGTGGGAGGGCATGATTGTCATATTTCTCCCCCCACCCCCAGTAAAATTTAGAGCAGCCTTGGATGAGCCGCTCATAAAAATGTCCATTATGTTACTTGGAAAGCAGTGAACAAAAGAAAGAATGGAAGATACCCAAACTATTTGTCAGTCTCTAAGTCAAAAACTCCAACTCTCAGTTTCCGTCCAGCCTCTCTTGGCTTTCTAAAGAGGCAATCTTTGTCAGCGTGCGACTGGCATCCACAGATCAGCAGGGCTAGGACAAAGTATTGACAAGCCATTGCAGATGCTTCCAGTGGCAAAGCTGATAAAGAGAAGAAGGTGCTGCAGTAAAGGAGGGCTGACTGGATGCTATGACCTCTGCTGCCAGTCAATATCCTTGCTGTCAATACAGTCCAGTATTGCAGTGCTGTAAAACTGCCAGGAGAGAGAGAAGTGGCCCATTTGCAACTTTGCTTTGTGCATACAGCGGCATGACACCCACGTGAAGCGTGCCGTTTGTACGTTACGGTGATGAGAGACAAGGAGAGATTTCTGTCCCCAGCTGGTGATCAGTTTGTGCACTGAAGTATGAGGATTGATAGCACTTGTCACTATTAGCCCAGCTCATATAGCTGCAGATGCTACGTTTCATCATATAAACTATGCGGCGCAATTGCAGAACAAGGGCCTCTGCCCTCCACCACTGGAAAAGCAAGTGGATCGGATTCCTAAAGGGCTGGTAGGGAACTGCAATCATCCTGCACCCTTGTGACAGCAAAAAAGAGGATGTGTCTTGCTTCTGCATGGCGCTCTGTGTAGGGGTCTGTGTTTGTGTGCATGCACCTGTGTAATTTACTGAGTGCACATGAGAGAACAAAATGAAAGGATCTTGCGCGTGAGGTCAAGAGTATGAGTGGGTGTAAAGCAGAGCTTCACTGCATAGAGAAGACAGGAGAGGAGTGGTTGGGGCAGGAGGATGTGCCCAGTCCTCTTTGGCTGTCTTTTACACCACCATATTCCTGATAAACTTGTCTTGTCATCTGCGGCCTAAAGGAGGGTCAGAGCATTTGAGAAGATGTGGTGCTGCCCAGCAACACAGCTGCGTAAAGCGGGCAGCAGCTTCCACACAACTGAGACCCAGAGCCCTTCAACAAGGTGTTTGTAGTGCCATGAGGACAAGCTAGAAAAAAAAAAAAAAAAAGAAGGGAAAATCTGGAGTTTCTTATAGCCCACATCATCAAATGGCAGCCTCACTCCCCTTCTGCTGCTTTCCAGTGTTTGAAAACAGCTATTACAGGTTTTTAGCCATTAACGAGGCCTCTTCTCTTGTCCCACCTGCCAAAAGGTGCTTTCTTGTGAGCGTGAGGTTGCCTGGATGCAGGCACCATGCAACACTTGGGACAGAGGAGGCAAATGATACTCTGAACCGCAGTCCTCTAAAAAAGCGAGGAGATGGAGGAGCACCCACTCCCACAGGACGTGCAGCTCTGAAGCCCACTCATGGGACCACAGGCACACCCCTACCCTCCTCCTGTTGCCCTCTCTCCCTGTCTACCAGCCTTCCCCCATGCACATCCTCATGTTAATGCTCTGTCATGCTTCTAGTCCCACGCCCATGCTTCCACGTGTATTTTTCCCACCACCCATACTCACACACACGCACGTGCCGAATCTAATTCCTGTGGACTCCTTTACCCACCTGCATTTTGTCTCGCATCCCTGCGAGCTTTCACGCTGCTCTCCTTACGATGCTCGGCAGCTCTCGCCCACACACCCAGCTGGTACTCGCTGGTGCTCACCACGCTCTCACATTCTCCATCTCTGAATGCCTTGTAGCCCAGCCACTATGAGTTCAGTTCAGTCATGAATGTGTCGTGTCAGACCCACATCTGCAGTTAAATGGTCCTGAACAAGACCGGCATGTGTCGGGGTTAAAAATGAAGATGCCAGCAATGTCCCTCTTCTCTAAACTCACCCTGATAATATAGTGTCCTGGTTTTCAGTTGAGACAGAGCTGGGTTTCTTTTTAGTAGCTAGCACTCTTTTTTGCTTTCAGCATGGGATTGTTATGAGAAGAGCATTGATAACACACCAATGTTTTCATTTTGTCACTTGCAGTTGAAGGACTTCATGTTTTGTAAGTCTAGAAGAGCAAGACTGAGGCAGGGTGAGGAATATTTAAATTAATAAGCTAAATTGGCATTTGGATATGCCAGTGGGATATTCTATATCATATCACCCGCCTGGACACCTTTCTGTGTAATTTCGTTTAGGTTCCTGCTTTGGCAGAGGGATTGGACTGGATGATCTTTTGAGGTCCCTTCCAATCCCCAACGTTCTGTGATTCTGTGATATGTTCAGTATATTAATGAGGGTCTCTCCTTCTCTTGCTCTCTCTGACTTTCACTCGGGGTCTCACTCTTCTGGGATTGTTGCTTCTCTGGGATTGTTATCTGGGAACGGGCCAGGTTTGGTTAGTGGGTGGTGAGCAATTGCACCGTGTATCACTCATGCATATTTTATTACTATTATTATTATAATTATCATTTTAATATCATTATTATTTTAAGTTTTATTTTATTTCAGTTATTAAATTGTTCTTATCTCAACCTATGAGTCTCCTTACCCTTGCCCCCCAATTCTCTCCCCTGCCCCCTGGGGAGGGGAGTGAGCAAACAGCTGTGTATGCCTGCTAGCCAAGTGCCAGCCAAGTGGAAACCACCTCATATAGCCCCCAGGAGGAAGAGTCTGCAGTGTAAAGACAGCTGGTTTGTCGCTTTCACTGAAAGAAAGCGTGAGGGAGGAAAGTCCAGCCCAAGATCTAGCCCTTCAAATGAAGTGACTTGTCAAGTATGCAACTGTAGCGGAGACCTGAGAAGCAGTAAATTTAGCAGCACTCACTTCCACTGACAGCCTGTCATGTGCTTGAAACATAAATAGTGGTGGAGACAAATCACTGCTGTTTTCCTATTAAGCTTTGGCCCACTGGCCTCCTAGCTTGCCAGCAGCATTTCTACCTGGCCTGCCAGCTTGCCTCATCTCAGGGACAGATGTGCCTCCCTGTCGCAGGTTTTGGGAGAGTCAGGATAGGAATTATCGTGCTGTTATTTCCTCAGGTGTCCTTGGTGTCTGGGTACCTGCTCCTCAGCTGATGGATTTCTCGCTCAGGCCATGCACTGCTGGCACCTCCTCCCTCCATCCAAGGCTGAGGAAACATGGACTCTCTCCCTAGAGAGCTCGTGGTTTTCACCCCTGCCCCTACTTTCTTCCACGTAGCCTGGCAAGGTCATGCTGATGGAGGGAATGAGTCACTGATTTGAATAAGGGAGTAGAGGTGAAGTTTTCCAGTGCACCCAAGTGACACAAATGCCATTGACAGCCACTGGGTCTTGTCCTGTTAAAGCATTTAGTGGCTTTTGGAAACCCTGCTTTCAAGCATTAATTATTATATAACCATTTAATAAAACATGCCATCAGAAGCTCACATTACTCTTCACAGAGATGAGAGACATCCCTTAGTGTGCTAAACTGAGGAACGAGGAGCAAATAGACTCAGCACATTTCCCCTTCTTCCCTCTCTCTTATCAGTTTTGATTTCTCAAGGAAGATGAAATAATGCTGGTGATTAAGGTGGCCTGCTCTGTGTTGTTTTAATTAGAACAACTGCTGTTTCAGTTACAGTAAAACTCTCACTGGTGTGCAGTTGCAAAGGCACTCTAATGAAACCCCTGCCTCTTCAGGAGCTTTGTGGAAAGGAGCCAATGAGTCCCCAGCATACAGTGGATGGATTTCATACTTTCTCAGGTCTTTGGGCTGGCTCTGGCTCCTGTAGGAGCTCGGGGCTTCTGTCAGAGCAAGATGTTTTCTTCCCAGAGGAGACAAATGCGTCTGGGGAGTCGGGATGGGGTATGTAAGTGGATTCCTGTCCATGACAGTAACAGATGGATACAGAGAGATGAAGCCCAGTGAGGCACTTTTGATTGACATGATTGGTCTTGGTCTTCTCATGCCAGCAGTGTTACAGTTGGAAGTTTTCTGTAAGCACCACAAGAAAGAGTATTAGGGAATTGGGACAAAGGCAATGAAATTTCTTTTGCTTTGTCCTCAGACGCCTTCCTAAACTTATGGGGTAAACTGGAAGAGGCCAGAAAGGAGTTGTTTTGAAACTGTTTCTTCTACTCATCACTTTCTGCCTTCTCCCTTCCTGGTGAACCCCCTCTTTTTCCCATGTTCCTGATGGAGAGACCCTGCCTCACAGCCATGATTTGGGATAGTGCTGACGACCAACAGCTGCACTTGCAATGGTAGGAGTTGCAGCAGGGAGCTAAAAGAGCTCAAAATCAGGGTCTGTGTTTCCTCTCTGCTTGCCTCCCCTGTAGGACTGTCCAAGCTGCAGTATTAGTCACCGAGCAAATGCCTTCCTCCTTCTTCGCAGTCAGTGCCTTGTAAGTTGGGGAGAGAGAGAGAGAGAGAGACTCCTTATTCTTTGGAAACCAAGGGAGTGGCTAACAGCATAGGAATTAAATATCCTGAACTGAAGCAATCATTTCTCTGGACCACTATCACTGTGAATCAACAGCAGATACCTCAAATGATAATATCACAGGAGCCAGCCTAATTGATCAAAAGTCCCTGCAGCGTGTCAGCCCAGACAGTATCTTCCCAGCACACCCCACCCTGCCTGAAATCCTCCATGATCCTTGCATTGATACCTGGCAATGCTTCATGCCTGCTCAATCCTAAATCCAGCCACTTAGCCTCATCTCCTGATCCCTTGTTGTGTTCCCTGGAGAATATCCCCTTTACTCCTTCTACCAGCAGCAGATATGGGAGATGGTGTCAGGCTGTAACCGTGCTGGATCTAATTGAGAAACATTGCAGCAAGGAGAGTGGTCAACAGAAAAGCAAACAAAATGATTTTTCAAGGAGTTAATCCACCTATACAAATATTGGCACTGGGCATCACAACACACTGACATGTTTTTGAAAGGGTAAATCTTGCTGAGGGGTGGCTTAACTCTTTGACCTCATTTACTCAGTTGAAAACTCCAGCTGTGTAAAAGATCAGTGGCAAGATCCAGGCTGATACAGAAATCCCCGTCTTTAGTTGTGAACTCGATGTTCAGAGTAGCCTCACTGAAAACAGAGGAATTGCCATCTTGCAAAAGCACAGGAGATTCAGGGGCTCTGTGATCTGGCTGTGAAATATTTGGCTCCATCTTGCAGAGAAAGAGCCAAAGCAATGTGTAAGCTTCTAAGGTAATGCTCTTTCTTATTTCAAGTAAATTTGGGCCAATTTGTAATTTCTCAAGCCTTCTTTCAAGTTTCATAGGTAAAAGGATGGAATTCTATGGGCTAAGTTGAATCTCTGGATGGTTTTAACTTTTTTTTTTTTTAATCTTTTAAGTTAGGGTTCATTCTTACCCCCTCATCCCAAGAAGTATGAGTGGACATAAGACAGAAGGGAACAAACCCATTATATTTAAAAACAGGGAAACATTTTCATGAATGCCTACAAAAGCGAGCCACTTGATTCTTGCACAATAGTATATTGAGCACATCTTGCTCTACGGGAGACACAAGACTCTTGTAAGGAACATAACAAGGATTTTTAAAGATGCCACCAAGCACAGACCAACCCTATAGTTCCTAGATTGACAGACTGGCACAGTTGGTACCACTGAGCATCATCACATGAGGTTTCCCTGAGGTCTGGGGCTGACATAAGGATTTGTGGAATTAAACTATGGACTACATTGCAGTCCATCCCTGTCCTTCACCGGCAGGACAGAAGTGATATGGTTCAGTCAAGCTTCTTGAGGAACTTGCCCCAGATGGGACTTGTTGCTGTTGATCTTTTCTTTGGTCATGGGGTCTGTGAGGAAGAACTTGTCTTCAGACTGTATAACGATGATAGCATGAGTGCTTTGTCTAAAATGGGAGGACTTGCAGGAAAGGAGTACATGAGGCCAGATGAGAGGAAAGCAGCTGACAGAGTCACTGGAGACTGTAACGGTTGACTGCTTGCACTGGTATTTTAATTGCCTTTCATAGGTTTCCATGACGTGCAAGAAAACTCAGTCCCTTGCATTCGCTCTCAGCTTGCGTTACCTTCCTGTGCTTATTAACACAGTGGGAAACAAACACCAAATGATTTTCCACCCCCACTGTCCCCCCCCATGCTGTTCCTCTTGCCAGGGGCAACCACTGGCCCACCCTCTTTTTGTAGGTGGTGGAGGAATGGAGGAAGAGAGCGCAGCTCCCTGCAGAGCTGCCCACACTGCTGGGAGCAAAAGATTGGTGTGGTGCTGTCGATGTGTGCACATGGAGTAACCCCTGTGCCTGGGCTGCAATTCTTTGTTGGACTTCCTGGTTTTGACCTCCGTTTTATTATCTGCTCCAGCATGATCCCTTCAGCCCTGAGGATTTACCAGCTCCTGATTTCTTAAGACACTCAAAGATCTGGTGTCATCTCAGTCATTCATCTAGCTGATAACACCTTCTACCCTCACGTTGTTGTAAAGTAACCTCCAAAAGGCAGTGGACAGAAATTTGGGGATGCAGAAACAGTGCAACTGTTGGTTTGTTCATGTTTAAATGTCATTTTCTTGGCAGCAGAATTAAGGCTTGATGTTTGGTAGCATAGTCATGACAACTCACATTGCAGCATGCAACATTTAGGGAGTACAATATTGTAGCTGTGACATTAGATGACTTAATTTACCTCATGGTTCATAATTTACTTTACACATTGGCATCACAGCCAAGTTTTGTTCAAGAGTAATTCATCTATCCAGAAAACACTGTTTGTGTTCATTAAAAAAGTGTTAGCAAATTTGAGTTAAACTCAGTAAGTGATTTTGAAAAAAAAAAAAAAAAGTAAAATAACGACATCATTTTCTTTGGCATTAAATCATTTTTTTGAAACTATATCTCAAGTTGAGCAGAACATTAATTCCTTCTTTTGATTCAGCAAAGAGCAGAAGAAAACCACTGATCAAACAGAACGCTTTGACCTGAAGCAGGGTTGGATTTTTTTTTTTTCAGGGAGTGGTTTTTTTTCTTTCTTTCTTGTATTCACATGTGGACATGGAATGGAAAATCTAATCAGTTGCTGAGATATAGTGGTATATTGCACACCTGCTCTGTGACCACACTCAGGGTTGTGTGTGAGAGATGGTGATGAGACCTTTAGTGGTCATTTATGAGTATGAATGAAGAGGGAGTGGAAATTCAGAGACGCAGCAGACCTGCTGCGGCTGCTTCAAGCATACAGCCCTCACTGCCATGCACCCAGGGCTGGGATGCAAGCTGCCTCAGAGCTGTCAGCTCTTAGCTTCCAGCTCCTAAGAGGAGATGTCCACGGTGGCAGGTCGTCTCGAGAGGTCTCTCCCGCTGGGTTTGGTCAGCGCTGTCCCTTGAGAGAGAAGAAAGATGTATTTCAGTCTGGAGAGGCTGCTCTCAACCTAAAGGGTTTTATTTGCATGCTAGATGTGTATGTGTGGTGGTTTCTTTTGGCTAGCACTTGGCTAGCACTTGGCTAGCAGGCCAGCACAGCCGTTTGCTCACTCCCTCCCATCCCAGGGGATAGGGGAGACAAGTGGGAGGTAAGGCTATGGAGACTCATAGGTTGAGATAAGAGCAATTTAATAATTGAAATTAAATAAAACTTAAAATAATAATGGTATTAAAATAATATAATAATAGTAATAAATTATGCAAATGAGTGATATACAGTGCAATTGCTCACCACTCGCTAACCAAGCCCAGCCCATTCCCAGATAACAGTCCCAGAGGAGCAACCATCCCAAACTGAAACCACAATCCTGGAAGAGAGAGAGCCTGAGCGAAAGTCAGAGAGCAAGAGAAGGAGAGACCCTCACTAATATACTGAACATGACACTATGATATGGAATATCCTATTGGCATATCCAAATGCCAGTTTAGCTTATAATTTAAATATTCCTCGCCTGCCCCCCCCCTTAGATCTTGCACTTGTAAACTAACAAAACACAAAGTCCCTTGACTTCCAGTGACAATTGAAAACATTGGTATGTTAGCAACGTTTTTCTCATAACAAATCCCATGCTGAAACCAAAACACAGCACTATTCCAGCTACTAAAAAGAAACCCAGCTCTGTCTTAGCTAAAAATGAGGACAGTGGGGTTTGAGGATAATGTCCCAACGAGGATCTTGGGCTTTTTTAACTCCGGCTGTGCCAGCAGCCGCCCGCACTGCCCCAGCCAGGGAGCTCCTTGGGCACAGTCCTTGGCTTGGGAGGCAGCAGCCAGCTTTGCATGTAAGGAGAAAATGCAATTGCTGATGAGGAAGGTCCTGTGAATGCCAGGGTAAACCATGCCAGGGTGTTTCCTCCTTACCTGACTCATTCTCATTCATGAAGCCAGAGCCAGGCCAGAGCCCTCCCTGGCACTGCACTAGTTTTTTGGTTTATGTGTAATAGCTACAGAGCTAAGGGCATGGGAGGCATGAGGCCAGCTTAAACAATAAATACCCTGCTGTGCTTTGCTGCTTGAACAGAGTAATTATTGCCTTGCTGCATGTGACCCCTCTGTTCCTGTCCCTCTGGCAGTTGTTGTTTCATGGCTCCTTTTACACAAGGGATGTCTGTGCCTCTCTCCACGCTGTACATCTCTGATTGCCACCGTCTTGCCTCCCATCTTTCTCACTCGTTTCTCTTTGTCAGTAGCTGACTACCATTTTCTCCTCACTTTTTGTGTTTTTCTCTCTCCCAGCCACTGTCCCTCTCTTCATCCCCCCCCCTCTATTTTTTCTCCAACTGTTTTTTTTTTTCTCTCTCAAGCTTTCCCCATTTTCACCACTTCCCATGCCACGCTAGTTTTTCTGCCTTCCCTCCTTGCTGTAGCGTTGTAGCACTAGCTGTCCCTTTGCTCATCCACCATCTGCTTCTCTCCACTGATCTCTTTGCTAAAAACAAGCTTCTTCTACTAAGGGACAGAAAAAAAGTGCCAAGCTCATTGGAATCTGTGATGGCTGAGGAGACAGAAGCTGATAAATGAAAACTTCAAAGTTCTGAATTAAAAAAAAAAAAATCCCAGCTGGAGGTAAAACAAAAAAAATATGTCAAAGGCTCCCTTAGCTATTTTTGTCTTTCAGAAGCCTGTTCCTAGGGAATGTAAGGTGCAGAGGGAAGGAGGAAAGTTAGGTGAGCAAAACCTGAAACCATAAATGGAGACTGCAGAGGGAACAAGAACTGCACTTCAGCATTGGAAGCTACTACACACAAAAAAAACTTCAAATGGCATTTATTGATTTGCAGTCTTTTTTATCCCCTTGCATTTTGTTTTAGGCAGAGGAGGGCCCAACAAAGATGCATAACCCCTTCTGCTCTCCCCTCTTCACCACTACAAAGAGGCTTGGAAGGAAAACAAACACAGAAGCGGGGTATCTGATCTCTTTCTCCACATACCAAATGCAAACAGATACTTTCTTTGGGTCTGAAATTCAGCTTAGTTTGAGACCACAACAGTATTAAAAAAAAAAAAAAAGGGAGAGAAATAAAGTAATTTCTGCACAAAAAAGCAGCCTAGTATTGGATGCACAAACAGGAGAGGACAGAGCAAAATGTGGTGCCATCTCTGCAGAACAGCTTCCCCTTTGGAAATGTGAGCAACTAGGGCATGAAGGAAAAGGCCTCTCTGGTAGAGTACATGGTAGAAGGCATTGCTGGTCCCTTGGCTACCTTAGAGAGCTGTCTGCACGTAGTACCAGTGGGGTTTCGTCCGAGTGTGTGCCATTTCTAGAAATTAAGAGTTTAGCCTTTGAGGAAAGACTGACAGTGTGTGGCAGTGCAAGGGGCCATTAGGGTTGAGGCGGGAAGGACCCACGAACACGTGTGGAGGATATAAGTCTGCCTTTCTGCACACATAGTGGGATTTATATGTATAAAAATATATAAAATACATAATATATAAAGTACAGAATGTAATATATATTTTATATATGTATATCATATATATATGAGAGCATAGGCAGGTGTGCACGTCAACAGGGGATGATATGCAGAGCCCATGGGGCTGTACAAGGCTGTCTCCAAAGGGTGGGGGAAAAGGGGGGCTTCTTGCCAGCACGCTAGCATTGCCAAGCAGGTTTGCTGTTTGGGTTCATTATTTACTTTACTGGGTCCAATTAAATGAGGAAGCCAGGGGATAGGAAATGTGGCTGAGGCAAGCAGGCCTTCAAAGCCTTCCTCCTGCACACATCAAAGCCGTCTGCTGCAGATCCCTCTGCAAAAAGGGCTCTGCCAGCTCCGAGCAGCAGCAGGCACCTGGCTCGCTCTGCTCCGGGTCTTTCCCTGTTGGTTTGATTGTCAAGCCTCCCGGGCTCGTACTCTCTATCTCCAGCCTCCAGAGCAGAAAGCTCCTCTTTCTGATTTACTGGGACAGAGTTAAGGAGCTACAGCTTGGCAAGAAGGTGTTTAATGGGGCTGCAGCAACAAGCCAAGCTAACTGTGAACATGTGAAAGGCAAAAAACCTGCAGGGAAAAAGATTGCCTGGAGTCATGGGAAGGGATGCTTTGGGATGAGAAGAGCTGTGCTGCACGAGGAGTTATCCCCACAGGGAAGTCTGGAAGGTCCTTCACTGGGGAGGGTTTGTACTGAACCAAACAAAACAGCCAGGGGACAACCCTTGTCAGCGAGGAAGGTGTGGCAGTAGGGTCACGATTTCATCCCTGGATAACATGATCAAGGCAAACGTCTTCTCTTAATAGGAATGGAGTGGCTCGCTTGCCAGGAGCTGTCCCTCTTCACCCAATAGAATATGTTCATTGTCATAGGTACCAAAGAGCATTGTCCAAGCCTTCTCCCTCCCTGCTTTGATAAACTGCATAGTGACAACCATCAGCTCCCTGCCAAAACTGGCTCCTGCACGGGAACGTTTGTAAATTCGCTGGTGTATAAAGCTCTGTTCCTGCTTCCCCTGCCTCGCTTTTGCCTTAGAGGTTAGAGTTAATATGACTCACCTAATCTGGCTGCCAAGGTGAATTAGTGAAAACATCTCTACAGCTCTGTGCAAGATATCACAGCCTGACATTTTTCTAACACACTGTGATACATCTTTCCTCTCCCTGATCTGTACTATGACACCTCAATTTTGTATAAGTGCTTTTTGTTACAAATGGTTAATGTGCTCTTAGAGGGGACAGGGCAGCAAGAAAAAGGGTCTGTCTTGCAAGTGAGAGTAGCTGAATTCTTGTAGCAAAATGTTGATGCCCAGGGTTGAAATAGGTCACCAGTGCAGGGACAAGAACAGTGCTACCACTATTTCAGCAAGAGACAGTCACAGAAGCTTTCTCTGAAGTGTTATGCTCATATCTGTGTCCTGGAGCAGGGGAATGAGGGGCTGAATAGGCCTATTGATGTCTTCAGCATGCCCTTTAAAACAGAAGTCTTCTCTTTCACCCATTCCCAGAGAGCTCCACTGGGTAAAGCAGCAGCTCATCGTGTCTTGGGAGGGTTGTGCAGAGCTGTGAAAGCTCTGCTGCTGGATGTGGTACACAGTTTAGACTTTAAGTGCATGTACGTGTGCAGGGGAGAAGCTGAAAAGCATCTTCCCTTAGGAAAGTATGTACCCTTTTAGGATACTTTGGAGCTCCACTGATGTGGTTCTCTGACAGACAGACTTAACAGCACCCTTAATGAGAGTGCCACTCCATTAGAGCTGGTTAAGTCACCCTCAACCCTCTTTTCATTACGGTGACAGTCTTGTGACAAGGGCAAATTGCAGGAGAAGCAAGTCCCACTTGGAATGAACCCTGTGTATAAACAAGGCAGAATTGCAGAGCAAATGATTTGCAAAGCAGAGGCAAATTATGTTTTAACCTTTTCTTTGTGAGTCTTTCCCTGATGTCTGATTAACTTTCCAGTCAACTGGCTGACCTACCAACTGGGAGTGCTGCTGTGAAAGGAGGAGCGTGTTGGTTGTCAGCTCAAATTGGGGGTGGGATTTTCAAAAAGCATTATTAGCAGGTAGCAGTATGTGGTAAGAAGATGATCTGGGAATTAAATGAGTTCCCAACCAGAAATGAATCGTGTGAAAACACAAACTATGCATTGGCTGTACAGACAGCAGGACAGGGCAGAAGTTTCAATGCAATCCTCCATCTGTGTTCAGCTGTGGTCACACCTCATCAGAAATGCCATGTTCAGTTTGGAGTGTTGCACTTCCAGAAAAATGTGAACTTGTCAGAGAGGGCCAAAAGGAAAGAAGAAGAAGAATGATCAAGAGTCTAAAAAAAAAAAAAAACAACTTAACCTACAGAGGAAGGTTGAAAGACCCTGGCAATGTTCAGCCAAAAAAAAAGAAAGAAGATTGCAACTGAGAGAGGAACATAAGTGATGTAAAAGTTGATAAAAGGCTATTGCAGAGAAGGAGGGAATGATTTGTTCTTTGTGCCTAGAGTGGCTAAGACAAAAATAATAGCTTTAAATTGCAGCAAGGGAGACTTAGGTCAAACTTCAGGGAAACTGCTCCAGTGGTAAGGGCAGCAAGGCACAGGAACAGATCATCCAGAGTGGCTGCAGAGTCTCTGCTGCTGGAGGGCAGGGGATGGCTGTCTCCCTGACGTGACCCATGTGTCTGTATTAAGGTTGGCAAATGGGCTAGATGGTGACTGAAGTCTCACTTAACTCTGCTCCTACAGGACTTAAGACTTCCTTACATATTCATGAGTTACAGCGATAAAAAGTACCTGTGAAAATCCCACCCTGCTTCCTTCTCCGCTGACTCTCTGTACCATCAACCCAAATGCACAGCAGAAGATTGAGAGCTGTGTCTTGGAGCACGGGGTGGGCAGCAGGAGCCAACTTTGCCTCCCTTCCTTGTGAAATACTCTGCTGCCATGCAGTAAGACCCCTCAGCAGACTGTCAGGGGATGCAAGAACCTGCATCAAAGTCGTTGTAAGTTTTAGACTAGCAATGAGATTTCCACTCACCTGAACATCTGGTAGGAGGTGGAAGAGGGACTGCTGGTTAGCCCTGCTGAAAGAGAGGGGAAACTTTGTCTTTGCATGAGTTTAATAGGTACACTGCTGTTTTCATGCTGAGTCTCCGTGACGGGGGGTGGTTTTCCCCTAGAATGATTCTGAAAATTGCCTGTGGGAAAAAAAAATAAAAAAGACAAAAATAATTGCGTAAGGGATAGAGTTCTGAGCAGATTTTGAAGTTGCTGAAGTGTCTGTCTCTGATGCAGAAGGGAAATACATGCAGCTGGCATTGCCAGCCTGTGCAGCCAGCCTGACCTGGTCAACACGCTGCAGCAAACCCAGTCCTGTGTGGTGGGGCTCATTGCAGGTGGCTCCATGGGAACTTTAGCTCCAGAGATGGGGCTTACCTGTTGCTTTCAGAGTATTAACAGAGGCAAAGACAACATAGAATCATAGAATGGTTTGGGTTGGAAGTGACCTTAAAGATCATCTAGTTCCAACCCCCCTGTCATGAGCAGGGACACCTTCCACTAGACCAGGTTGCTCAAAGCCTCATCCAACCTGGCCTTGAACATTTCCAGGGAGGGAGCATCCACAACTTCTCTGGGCACCTTCTCTGCTCTGTTGTAGTTTAAAGCTGTTACCCCTCATCCTATCACTACCTGTCCTTGTAAAAAGTCCCTCCCCAGCCTTCCTGTAGCCTCTCCAGATACTGGAAGGCTTCTATAATGTCTTCCCATTCCAGGCTGAACAGCGCCAACTCTCCCATCCTGTCCTCATAGGAGAGGTGCTCCAGCTCTCTGATCATCCTCATGGCCTCCTCTGGACTCACTCCAGTAGGACTATATCCTTCTTATGTTGGAGGCCCCAGAACTGGACACAGTACTCCAGGTGGGTCCTTATGAGAGCAGAGTAGAGAGGCAGAATCACTTCCCTTGACCTGCTGGCCACAATTCTCTTGATGCAGCCCAGGATACAGTTGGCCTTCTGGGCTGTGGGTGCATATTGCCAGCTCATGTTGAGCTTCTCATCCACCAGTACCTCCAAATCCTTCTCAGAGCACTGACCCAGGTGCAAGACTTTGCACGTGGCCTTGTTGAACTTCATGAGGCTTGCACAGGCCCACCTCTCAAGCCTGTCAAGGTCCATGTCAACCAAACCACACAGCTTAGTGTTGTCAGCAAACTTGCTGAGGGTGCAATCAATCCCACTGTCCCTGTTGCCGACCTCGTCCTTGCAGGCACTATTTGAACTCCATCAAAGGACTCTAAGCACTTAGGTGAAATGGGCAGGGTTTCAGAGGTGCTCAACACCTATGAAGCAGAAACCGTCTTCTGGGCAGAGAGTTGCTTTAGAGAATATGACTGCTCTTTGAGGAACATGAATGGAGCCCTTGTGAGCTGAGCTTTTTTTATTTTTTTAATCTGCCTTTTGCCCTTTGAGGGTTGGGGGACACTGTCTCTAAACATACACACAACTGAGGGTTGTGGCACATACACAGGCACACAACTAGGGGTTGTGGCTTTGCGTGCTGCAGACCAGTGCTTGCAGCCCTCTCAGGTGAGGGAAACATCTCCCTTTACACTGCTGCCGAAGAGGTTCAGATTGTTTCTAGGAGGAGCCTTACTTTGCTTTCTGAAGAACAGGGTAGCTATACCGATCCTAATATTTTATGCTTCCCTGGCACCTTTCATCCAACGATTCTAATGCGTTTTACATGGGTTAACCTCTCCGCCCTTCTGGGAGCCGGAGGTGGTGGGAGACGGGGGCTATTAGCTGCAGTTCACAGAAGGAGAGCAAGGGAGTGACTCGCCCAAGGTCACAGAGTGAATTAAAAGCAAGGCCACAGACCTCCCCTGATTCCTGCCCCCGGCTGTAACCCTGACGCTCAAGTCACCGCTTGCAAAACTGTGTGAGCCAGGCAGCGCGGTTTGAATACGTCAGTTTGTATGTACAGGAGATGAGGGATTCATGGTGATTATTGGGCTCCGCAGATCAAATTACACTTTGTTTCTCTCAGTTTGGCCGTGTTTAACGGGAGCTCGATCTGATCGATGGCACTTCAGGGTGGTGGTTGCTCTGAGAGACAGAAAGACATTTTTCACGGTTTTGCAGTGGAGACAAGGGTGCTGACAATACACCACTACATCTGAGGATGCTGGGTGAACCAGCCCATCAGCCACAGGCTGACAGACCTCCCTTGGTACTCAGCCATCACCCCAGTGAACTTACTCCAGTCTAGTGGAGATTTGGCTTCTTGGCCTGGACAGCCTGTGAGATGCAAATGCTTTGGTAACCACTTAAATGCTTCCTTCCTGATTTTCAAAACCCAAGTTTTCCGTAACTAAATAAAATGCTAGTATCTTGCTGATAGGGCTTCTGTAATAACTCTAAAATTGCTCATGACTGTTATTTGCAGAATCCCTGTTGTGATTGTTCCTCTGTAGCAATTAAGCAGAAAGCTTCCCAAATCTGAATGCCTAACAGAACCACTATCTATATTTTTCTGTCCTACCAGGCAGAGAGTTTGAAGGTGAGGAAGAGTATTTGGAGATCCTAGGGATCACGCGAGAGCAATCGGGCAAGTACGAATGCAAAGCTGCCAACGAGGTTGCTTCAGCAGATGTCAAGCAAGTCCGGGTCACTGTGAACTGTGAGTACATCACAACTGGAGTGGGTCAACGGGGAGAGTTTTGCCCATGGGCAGTGGGGACTTTAGGATCAATAGAGAAGCCTTTGTGGGTTTATATTATATGGTGTGAAATGAGGAAACTCATTGCAGTCAGACAGTTGTCACAGAGTATAGTTTGTGCTTCCAACCTGGTAAGAAAGGAAAGAAAAAAGAGAGGGG